>NW_005871450.1:780249-781141 GCF_000147115.1 Myotis lucifugus | reverse complement strand
GTCAGATAAAGAGCTTCACAGATAAGGAAATTGCTAAAGGAGTTCATCACCACCAAACCAGTATTATATGAAATGCTGAAAGGTATCCTTTAAGAAGAGGAGGAAGAAGAAAAAGGTAAAGATACAAATTATGAACAGCAAATACGCATCTACCAACAAGTGAATCTAAGAATCAAGTGAATAAATAATCTGATGAACTGTTGATTATAATAGAATCAGGGACATAGAAAGGGAATGGACTGACTATGCTTGGGGGGGAAAGGGGTGTGGGAGATGCGGGAAGAGACTGGACAAAAATCATGCACCTATTGATGAGGACAGTGGGTGGGGAGTGAGGGCGGAGGGTGGGGTGGGAACTGGGAGGAGGGGAGTTATGGGGGGAAAAAAGAGGAACAAATGTAATAATCTGAACAATAAAGATTTAATTATTAAAAATAAATAAATAAATAAAAGTGGTTTGACATTTTACAGCAGACTTGACAGAGGCCCACATGGTATCTCCTCCCCTGGATTTATGGGGGGTCTCTCTCTGGGCCATTCGAGGAGGGGGTCCTCCTTTTTCAGCCTGGTCAGGAACCCTACAATCCAGGTCTTCTTCGTGCATTTTCTGGCTTGAACAACCTTGGGGAAACATTTTAACTGCTCTGGCCCTGTCTTGTCATCTATGCAATGAAACCACTAATTTCAATCCACAGTTCGTTACCAGATTCAAACCAGAAAACATATGTTAAGAATTAAAAGCTCCCTGGCCAGTATGGCTCAGTTGGTTGGACCATTGTCCCCGTACACCAAGAGGTGGCAGGTTTGCTTTTCGATCAGGGCACATACCCAGTTTGTGGATTTAATCGATGATAGATGTTCTCACATTGATGTTTCTCTCTCTCTCTCTCTC
>NW_005871450.1:772210-773181 GCF_000147115.1 Myotis lucifugus | reverse complement strand
TCATGGCCCCCATGCCAGCCTTGGTTGCCCCACACAGCCTCCTGTTCAGTCATTTGGTCATCCCTCACTAACCCCCCTGTTGGCCTGGTTGCCCCACAAAACCTCCTTGTTCAGTCATTTGGTCATCCCTCACTAACGCCCCTGCCAGCCTGGTCATAGGCAGCCATCTTTGAGGGCATGGGGGTTAATTTGCATATTACATCTTTATTATATAGGATGAGGTCTGTGTATGCTCACATCCCGATCAACGTCATTATTCAGGAGAATGGTTCTCTTGTTAAAACCAGCGTGAAATGCATGGCTCAGTGGTTGAGTATCGACCTATGAACCATGATCCATTCACAGTCAGGGCACATGCCAGGGTTGTGGGCTCCATCCCCAGTGGGGAGGGGGGGAAACAGGAGGCAGCTAATCAATGATTCTCTTCATTGATGTTTCTCTCCCTCTCCATTCCTCTCTGAAATAAAAATGTATTTTTTAAAAAACAGAAATTTCTGCCCTGGCCAGTTTGGCTCAGTGGATAGAGCGCCAGCCTGTGGACTGAAGCGTCCCAGGTTCGAATCTGGTCAAGGGCACATGCCTAGGTTTCGGGTTTCATCCCCAGTAGGGGGAGTGCAGAAGGCAGCCAATCAATGATTCTCTCTCATTGTTGATGCTTCTACTCTCTCTTCCTCTCCCTTCCTCTCTGAAATCAATAAAACTGTTTTAAAAAGAACAAAAAAAAACCCAGAAATTTCTGTCCTGGCCAGCATTGTTCAGTGCTTAGAGCATTGTTGTGCACACCAGAGGATCAATGGTTTGATTCTCGGTCAAGGGTACATACCTGGGCAGGTTTGATCCCTGCTTCCAGTTGAGGCGCACATAGGAGGCAACCAATTGTGTTGCTCTCACATCAATGTTTCTCTCTCTCGCTTTACCCCTCACCCCCTATCACCCACTCTCTCTAAAAATCAGTGGTAAAAATATCATCA
>NW_005871450.1:751956-771995 GCF_000147115.1 Myotis lucifugus | reverse complement strand
CAGTTGGTGGAGCATCATCCCATACACTAAAAGGTCACAGGGCACCTACACAGGTGGTGCAATTGATCCCCAAGAGGGGTGTGTATAGGACGGAATAAATGTTTCTCACATCGATGTTTCTCTCTCTCTCCCTCTCATTTATGTGGGTCTTTTGTTCTGAGGTGGGTCTCTTGTAAACCACATATAGTTGGGTCCTCATTTGTATCCATTCAGCTACAATATGTCTTTTGATTGTGGTATTTAATCCATTTACATTTAAGGTTACCATTGATAGGTACTCCTTTATTGGCATTTTAATTCTGTATGCCTAAGTTTCTCTCTATTTCTTCTCAAAACAGCAAATTAAAATGACAGTGAGGTATCATCTCACACCTACCAGAATGGCTACCATCAACATATCAATAAATGACAAGTGCTGGCGAGAATGTGGAGAAAAGAGGACCCTAGTACACTGCTGGTGGGAATACAGACTGGTGCAGCCACTGTGGAAAGCAGTATGGAGATTCCTCGAAAAATTAAAAATGGAACTCCCATTTAGCCCAGTGATCCCACTTCTAGGAATATATCCTAAGAAACCCAAAACACCAATCAGAAAGAATGTATTCACCCCTGTTCATAGCAGCACAATTTATAATAGCTAAGATCTGGAAACAGCCCAGGTGCACATCAGTAGATGAGTGGATAAAAAAGCCGTGGTACATTTACACCATGGATTACTGTGCAACTACAAAAAAGAAGAATCTCTTACCCATTGAGACAGCATGGAGAAAACTGGAGAGTAGTATACTAAGTGAAATAAGTCAGTCAAAGAGCAACAAGTATCACATAAGCTCACACATATGTGGAATCTAATGAACAATATTAATTGACAAACAAAATAGATCCAGAATCATGGAGGATCCTTAGAGGGAAGCGAGGGAGGGAAGAGATTAACCAAAGAACTTATATGTACATATGCATAACCCATGGAAACAGAAAATGTGTTTTTATTGGGTGTTATTTTTTTTAGAGAGAGAGGAAGGGAGAAGGAGAGAGATAGAACATCGATGAGAGAGAAACATCAACATCAATCAGCTGTCTCCTGCACGCCCTTTGCTGGGGATAGAACCTGAAACCCAGGCATGTGCCCCGACTGGGAATGGACCCGGTGACCTCCTGGTGCATAGGTCACAACTCAACCTCTGAGCCACACCAGCCAGGCAAAGCTCTGTTCTTATCTGTGTCTCTGAGCCACAGCTTGAGAACTGGAGGCAAGGACAGTGGAAGGCTTTTCTCAGAAGGCCCCCTCTGCTTTACACACAGGGCACTGGGCAGGGGTTAGTAGACCCTGGCCTTCATGGCTTGCTTCTCCCAACATGGAAAATCTTCACTACAAACAAGCTGGGGCCAAAGTGACAGAGAGCCCAGTATTCTGAGCCTGTTATCGCTGGGTGGAGCCTGGAACCAATGAGTGACATCTGAGTGGAGAGAAAAGTCCCTAACCTGTCAATCACACCTCCCTGAAATTACCCTCTGACACATGGACCTGTGGGGTTAAGTAAGGCTGGAAGCCTTTCCTCCTGGAAGTGATGCTACCTATAGTCCTTGACTGGGAGACTGAAGAAGGGGAACCTATCTTTTTGTCTCTGCCAACTCATAGTTATTTTCCTCATACAGAGCTGGGGTGGGTGGTGGGCATAGGGGCGGCGGGCATAGGTCAGATGGCACAGATCTGCTGTTCTTACTGATACTTAGTATATGTTCTTGAATGTTCTTGAATGTTTCCTTATAACCCAATTACAGTGACAAACTTCTTTCTTGCTTCTCTGGGAACACAAGAAATTTTCTAAGTTCCTTAACCGGATAGCCCTCAATTACTAACCACAACATTATATAGGTCATGAGTGGTGACTTCACTAGTGACTAAAAGCTCCCACAGCCACTGTTACATCTCTCCCTGGGCTGCTTAGACGCCAGAACACAGGTTAGGCTCCACCTTCCAGGCCCTTTATTTCTGGCACCTGTGAATTTGTGTCTCATTTGCACCCACCTATTTACTGAAAGACTTTTTCTACAACATATGCCTTTTGAAAAGTGTCTGAGAGCCAAGTATGTGTCAGGTTCTGCACTTAGGACCCATGCCAGGACAAACAACACAGTCCATCTTGTCTTCCCAACAATTAGAGTCCCCCCAGGGAAATGGGCAGTTGAGTTGCAAGTAGAGAGTGAAAGGCTGGAAGAACATGACCAGAGATCCTTCTACTTGAGGAGTCAGAGAATATCTCCAGAAAGAAATAACATTTTAGTGAAGTCAGGAAAGACAAACTGTCTATGGCAGGCACCAGCCCTCTCTGGCCTCAGGACCCCTCCTGTCCCAGCAGCCTCCCCACACCTTTGCCATTCAATCAAGCCCACAGAAAGGACAGCTATGATGTGTGCTGATGCTTCAGGGTCTGGAGGAGGAGAGAGCTGTATGTGAAGATCCTGTGTGATCCAGCTAGTCATGCAGATCGCCTCCCACCTGAAAGATGGTTCTTTCGGGAAAGGACAACAAAGTCACACCTACAGAGAAATCGGTTTATTGCCAGGCAAGGGGGACTCCAGTTGCAGGAAAAGGATGTCACCTCTGTCACTCAGAGTATGCCCTCCATTCTTGCGATGTCTTGGTTTTCTGCACATCGGGTTCAAAGGCTTCACTGAATCCATGGCTGTGGGTAGGGTCACTCTACAGACATGAAACACAGTCTTGATGTCAATGTGAATGAGTTCTATTGATTTCTTCCAATCAGCCCCCTGGAGTGTTTCTTTTCTCCGTTTCTCCCTGCTCTCCCCCAGCGCTACTCCGGCTCTCTCACACTCCCTCAAAAGATTGTGCATTGCACTCTCTCTTCCTCTCCTGCCTTCTCTCCCTCTACCTTCTCTTACCCCTAATCCTCCCCAATCCTTCTTTCCATGTCTTATCTGCAAACTCTGTTTCTTCTTCCTTTTCTACATCTCCTCTCTCCATTGTTTGCATTCCGTGTTTGTCTTTTACTCTTTTCATTTTTGCTCCCTTTTTTTTCCTGTCCAAACCTCTGCTCCTTGCCCTTCCTCCTCTCCCCTTCCTCTCCCCTCACCCCTTCAGGTCTCCTCTGTCCTCTCCACATCACCTGACTCCTTTTCTCTATCCAGACTGTCCTTCCCTACTCATCCCTGTCTTTTCTCCTCCTCCCCAGACGCTCTTACCCTGTGTTACTACTAGGAGCAGTCCCTCCAAGCTCCATCCTTGTCGTAGTTTGCAGTGACTGAGCACCAGTTTCTCATTAAACCCCCATCGGTTGTGCAGCTGTGATACAATTTGTTCTTATAGGTAAAGGGGAAGAAACATGGGGTACGGTCTGAAAAGCAGAACAAAAAGATTTAGAAAATTAGCTGTGGTGAGGTTATTTTAGTCTTAGCAAGAGAAAGGGGTTGTGAATGGAACACCGGGGGCTGGGTGAGGAGATGATTGAGGCTTCCACCTGGGAGTCAATTATGGAAATCCCCAACATGCTCCTCACGTGAGGAAAAGCAGCATGCTTACCATCCTTTGTGCAATATTTCCATTTCCCTGAATATGGTTCTTCTAGAGAACACCAACGGTAAAAATCGTTCTGGAGAGTGCAATCAAAATACGTCTTGCCTTGGTAGGTAAATGGGAAAACACACGCATCCACTGAAAAATGAAGCAGGCATTGTTCTCCTCACAGCTCCTAGGCATCATGAGCTCTGCAGTGATTCTGGCGACATTTCTGTTCAAACCAGCCCACCCCGACAAAGGGCCTGCGCATCCAGAGCCCCCTGCTAAGCACCAGGGGTGTCCAGATCCATATGGCCTGGTGCCTGTCCTGTGACAGTTGTAATGTCCCGTGACATTATTTACCCAGATACATTTATTTCTAGTGGGCATGGAGTTCCAGGAGACAGAGAAGCATACCAGACCACAAAGCAGCCTGATTTGGGATTATACTTTCTTTTAATCCTTACCCAAGGATATGTTTTTACTGATTTTTAGACACAGAAGAAGAGAGGGAGAGAGAGACAAAGATAAAATCCCTCAGTTGCCTCCCATACACGTCCTAACCGGGGATCAAACCTGCAACTTATAAGTATGTGCCCTGACACCGAATCTAACCCACACCTTTTGCTGATCCTCCAAACGACTGAGTCACCCGGCCAGGGCTAGGATCGTAATTCTTTATACCCTGCAGATTTGTTGTGTCTGGAGCTTCTGCTTCACCCAATTCAACACCAAAAATCTAAGTCCCTATCTCATCTATGAACACAGGTGATGTCTTCTTATTATCATTAATAATCTGCCTCACACCATTCAGAAGCCCAATAACAAGCCACATTCACAGGGTAACAAAATGAGTTTCAACGTGCACTGACTTTGGCACTTGAATAGATTGAAGAGGAAAACTATGGAAACCAGAGAGGGCTTCGTGGCCAAGGTGTCTTTGGCTTGAATGAATTCTCTCAGCTGCATCACTGAATTTACTGGTGGCAAAGCTCGCCTCTCTGCAACGCATGTGCTTATTTCTGTTTGAATAACATCTGCCCCCACCCAGTGCTGCCTGTGCTTCTTGGACAGGCTCCCTGAGTAGAACACCATCCCTTCGAATGAGGCCTGATCCTGAGACTCCAGCCCCACTATCTACCAGTGGCTTGACCTTAATGACTAGACACCTAGGGGAAGGGGGGGGGAGGGTGCCCCTCCCATTACTGACAGGGCAGACTTAGCTCATGCATGTAAAATACCTTTGAAGAATGCTTATCACTCTTGCCACCTAACATTAGTTTGTTTAATTGGATTGTTGCTTTTGTTTTCTTTATTTTCCAACATTGCTTATCTACACTAATAAAGGAGAAACATGGTAATTAGCGTACGACCGCTACCCTTTTCATTGGCTTATCAGTGAGTATATGCAAATTAACTGTCAGCCAAGATGGCGGCCGGCAGCCATGCAGCTGGAAGCGAACATGAGGCTTGCTTGCTTCAGTGAAGGAGGACTCCAACGTTCCCCGCCTGTGCTGCCGGCCTCTGAGCTGGCAGTTTGAAACTTTGTAACAAATATAGAAGCTAAACAAAACCGCAGGGATCTCAGAGCTGTAGTTATACATTGTTTCGATTATAGAACGCAAACAAACCAGCAGCGGAAGCCTCAGAGCTAGAGCCAGAGCTAAAGCTGGCCCAGAAGAAAAAAAAAAAAAGAAAAAAAGGAGCGGTTGGGAGCTTCAGTCAATCGCCAGCCTGAAAGCAGCCCTCAGCCCCTCACCCAGACTGGCCAGGCACCCCAGTGGGGACCCCCACCCTGAAGGGTGTGTGACCAGCTGCAAACAGCCATCATCCCCTCATCCAGGCTGGCCAGGCACCCCAGTGGGAACCCCCACCCTGATCCAGGACACCCTTCAGGGCAAACCAGCCGGCCCCCAGGCCTCTATCCTATATAGTAAAAGGGTAATATGCCTCTCAGCACTGGGATCAGTGGAGCCGCAAGACCTCCTGGCACCGGATCAGCATGACAGGGGGCAGCGCCCAAACCCCCTGATCGGCCCTGCCCTGAGTGTGACAGTGGCGGCGCCCCAACCCCCTGATCGGCCCTGCTCTGTGGGTGATAGAGGGTGGTGCCCCAACCCCCTGATCGGCCCTGCTCTGTGAGTGACAGGGGGCAGTGCCCTAACTCCCCTATTGGCCCTGCTCTGTGCGTGACTGGGGGGAGCTCCCCAACCCCCTGATTGGCCCTGCTCTGTGCGTGACAGGGGGTGGCACCGCAACCTCCCCATCGACCCTGCCTTCAGTGTGACAGGGGGCAGTGCCCCAACCCCCCAATCGGCCCTACCCTGAGCGTCACTGAGGGTGGCATCCCAACCTCCCAATCTGCCCTGCTCTGTGCGTGACAGGGGATGGCGCCCCAACTCCCCAATTGGCCCTGCTCTGAGCCCGACCAGGGGCTGCACCTAGGGATTGGGCCTGCCCTCTGCCACCCAGGAGCAAGCCTAAGCCAGCAGGTCGTTATCTCCGAGGGGTCCCAGACTGCGAGAGGGCACAGGCCGGGCTGAGGGACCCCCCTTCCCCCCCCCCCCAGTGCACAAATTTTTGTGCACCGGGCCTCTAGTCTATAATAATAAAAGCGTAATATGCTAATTAGACCGAACAGCTGAATGACCTTCTGGACGTCATTCCAGGTGTCCATACGGATGAAGCCACCATGGTAGGTGCCGAGGCAAAGGCAGTTAGAGGCAACCAGGCAGGCAGGCGAACAGTCAGGGGAAATCAAGGAGGGAGGCTGAAGGATTAGGGGCGATCAGGCAGGCAGGCAGAAGGGTTAGGGGCGATCAGGCAGGCAGGCGAGCCGTTAGAGGCAATCAGGAAGGCAGGTGAGCAATTAGGGGCATCAGGCAGGTAGGAAGAGTGGTTAAGGGTAATCAGTCAGGAAAGCAGAGGCAGTTAGGGGTGATGGCGAGCAGTTGGCAAAAATCAGGCTGGCAAGTAATTAGGAGTGATCAGGCAGGCAGGAGAGTGGTTAGGAGCAATCAGGCAGGCAGGTGAGTAGTTAGGAGCCAGTGGTCCCAGATTGCGAGAGGGATGTCCAACTGCCGGTTTAGGCCTGATCTGCTACAGATCGGGCCTAAACCGGCAGGACATCCCCCAAAGGGTCCCGGATTGTGTGAGGGTACAGGCCAGGCTGAGGGAACTCCCCACACCATGAATGAATGTCATGCACTGGGCCTCTAGTATATATATGGCTAATATGCTAAGTGACCTTCCCTCAATTCAACAGGTTGCTATGACACACAATAACCACCAGGGAACAGACGCTCAATGCAGGAGTTGCTGTGATGCACAGAGAAATGGCACCATGGACCTGGAGCCCACAAAGCAACACTTGGCTTCCCCCAAGTGGAGCACAGGCCCCACCACCACCCCGGGTGGACAGCCCACCAAATTGCAGCTGATGCTGCCGAGACCCCATGCACAAAATGCAGCCCACAACCCACACCAGCCCAGACCTGCCCAGAAACGGTCGTGTGGGCACCTGGTAATGACGTCACATACCAAGGCCCAGCTTTCTCGCCCTAGTGATGACTAGCCTCCTTGCAGTTTCTTCAGCCAGGGAACACGACTTGCTTTATAGCCAGGTGGAAACACTTTACACTGTAATCAAATGTCTGTGAAGTGTTTTCCTGTGCCTTATCTCATTTGATCCCAACAGAAGTCCAGGAGTAGGTAGATAGGAGACTTGGTTAAATCATATTTTATTTTCATTAGCCAGAAAATGGAGATTTAGAATGCTTAGAAACTTCACCCGACTGAAAAGAAGTAAGAAATGGTGGACCTTGAAAATGACTTCATGTTTTCTCACTGCGCAGAATATAGTCAAACACTTCTGCAGTTAAATGTTTCACCCTTTGTTTTCCCTGCATGATCTACAATAATAATCTGCTTCATGTTGATATTTACTGCTGTGTTGCTGACAATGACCTAAAAGAGAAGTTGGGGTGCTTCACTGGGCTGGAAAAAAAGTTTAGCTAAATTAGAAAGCAGGTCTAATTAAGCAAGTTTATTCTATATACATAAAAGGGTAAGTTGACTCACGCATGTGCAATACATATAAAGCTCTTGCTGGTGTCACTCGAACACATGTGTTTCCCTCTGTCATTATCGATCATGAAATTGGTTGACACTTCTATTATAGAGAAAGGGCAAATAGCAATATTAAAATATTTCTTCTAATTAATTTCCTTTCAATGTGCATGAATTCATGCACCAGGTCACTAGTCTGAGATAATTGGAGGACAGAGGGTCCCAGGCTGCAACTGAGCTGGAAAAAATACAGGGGGAGAGGAGATGGATGGAGAAGAGATTTGGATGGGGTGATCCTGAGTCCATTTGATGGCACAAAGGCAATGCCCCAAACTTTTTTCACATTAAAACATTATAATTTTGTACTGTGGTAAGAACACCAAGTGTAAGCTCCGTGGATCTGCTCTACAACATAGTAATTATAGTTAGCAATACTGTATTTTCTTCACAGTTTGAAGGCCATTCTAATAGAAACGGGTACAGTAGAAGGCTGCAAGACATACCAGATGAGTAAAAATCTTACAATTTCTCATTGCAATCATACCGATAGCTAAGGGTTAAAAGGCCAAATGGGACGCAATCCGTACCACATTAATCATGCATGTGCCCTGACAATATGGCTTCCCTGTTATCCCAAACACATACCCCTATTTATATCAAAAACTCACTGTGAACAATATATGAAACCTTGTGTGTAGGGGCCCATTTCTGGAATACTGGAAAGCAAATTTAGGAATGAGGCAGCTGTTGTGGAGATCGATAGTTAATAACACTATGACCTTTTGATTCAGAATGACTAGGCTTACACTTCAGAGACTTGTTTAAAAAAAAAACAAGTTCTTGCCCTGACTAGTTTGGCTCAGTGGATAGAGCGTCGGCCTGTGGACTGAAGGGTCCCAGGTTCGATTCCAGTCAAGAGCATGTACCTTGGTTGCAGGCACATCCCCATTAGGGGGCGTGGAAGAGGCAGATGATCAATGTTTCTCTCTCATCGATGTTTTTGACTCTCTATCCCTCTCCCTTCCTCTCTGTAAAAAATCAATAAAATATATTTTTTAAAAATAAGAGTCATTGTATGGGTTCCCAGACCTGTTTAAAAAAAAAAAAAGGTATTAATAGAGTTTGGCCACCCTGGGCAATGTGGCTCAGTTAGTTGGAGCATTGTCCCATGCACCAAAGGTCCAAGGGTTCAATTCCCAGTCAGGGCACATATGTAGGTAGTGGGTTCAGTCCCCAGTGGGGGCCCATACAGAAGGCAACCAATCAATGTTTCTCTCTTGCTTCAATGTTTCTCTCTCTCTCTCTCTCTCCCCCCCTCAGGTGAGGATTAAAAAAAACAGTGTTTGTCCCTTGAGGCACACTCAAGAACATTATTATTATTTACTAGAGGCCCAGCGCACAAAATCGTGCATGGGTAGAGTCCCCAGGCCTTGCCTGTGATCAGGACCATCTTCCCAGGATGCTGGCAGCCAGCTCCGCCTCCTGCAACCACTCACCCCAGCTCCCCATTCGCCATCCAGCAATGGCAGCCTGACAGCCAGGGGAGGGACAAAGAGGTCCCTCTGTGTGTGGGGCGACCAGCCGGGCAGGGACCTTGGTCTGGCACCACCCACATCCCCCGCCTCCCACCCCAGTTCCCGTTCGCCATCGGTGATCGGAGCCTGCTGGCCGGAGAAAGGGACTGAAAGATGGTCAGTGCATCTCATAGTGACTGGTTGAGCAGATGTTCTAGTTGTTCTGCCATTATGGTCACTGGGCTTTTATTATATAGGATTATTATTAATACTAGTGGCTCTGTGCACAAAATTTGTGCATGGCACAGGGAGTGTCGTTCAACCCGACCTGCACTCTCTCCAATCTGGGACCCCTTGGGGGAATGTCCAACTGCCGGTTTAGGCTTGATCCCACAGGGCAGTCAGACATCTTCTCTCAATCCAGGACCACTGGCTCCTAACCACTCACCTGCCTGCCTGCCTAATCACCCCTAACCTCACTGCCTGCTGGCCTGATCACCCCTAATTGCCCCCCATTGCTGACCTGATCGCCCCCAACTGCCCCCCCCCGCCGGCCTGATTGCCCCCCAACTGACCCCCTGCTGATGGTGCTTGCACCCAATAGCCCCCCTGGCAAACGACTCGCCCCCAACTTCCCCCTACAACCTGTTCGCACCCAACTTCCCCGACAACGATTGGTTTGTTCACCGATTACTGACACCCCCCTCCCTGGCCGGCCAGATTGCTACCAACTGCCTCTACCTGCGGCATGCTTGCACCCAATGCTCCCCCTACCCCGCTGACCTGATAGCCCTAACTGCCTCTGACTTGGCTCCACCACCATGGCTTTGTCTGGAAGGATATCTGGAAGGCCCCTTGGAAGGTCTCCCGATCTAATTAGCATATCACCCTTTTATTAGTATAGATTATTATTAATTTTACCATTCAACCCATTTCTGGTGCACTTTCTTCCACACCACTCTCAGCCCCTCTCCCCTCCCTTACCTGCATTCACATGGCCCACTTGGAGAAATACATAGGCACCAGTGCACATGAGAAACATTCCCACGTTCGGTACCATGGCTGCTGGCCTTCCCGTGACTGATGAACGTCAGCCTCTGTCGCCTTCTTATATAACATGCTTCCCTCACACCACCCCCTGCAACCAGATAAGAATCAACCTCCCCAGAGCCGTGCATGTGTGTTCCTGAGCCTGAGATCATAAAGTTCAAGATTATCTCTCAGCAGAAACCACAGAACATTGGCTCATGGCTTCATGTCCCTGAGTCTCAATAGCTTAAAATGCATCTCAAATGAGGCAAAGATGTTTGTAAAATCCCTTTGTTTTAGTGTTTCATGACCAGGCAAAGGGAGAGGGAAAGATGAAAGGAATGATCTGTTCTCACAGAGTGATCAGCCCCATGGATATGGACAATAACTTGATAAAGGCCAAGGAAGTGGGAGGGAGGATATAGGAAAAGAGGGGAGGGAGACACCTGCAATAATGTCAACATTAAATTTTTTTAATTAAAAAAATACTAAAATGGCCCTGCCAGCATGGCTCAGTGGTTGAGCATTGACCTGTGAACCAGGAGATCACAGTTCGAATCCCAGTCAGGACATATGCCCAGGTTGCAGGCTCAATCCCCTCTAGGGGATGTGCAGGAGGCAGCCAATCAGTGATTCTCTCTCATCATTGATGTTTCTCTCACTCTCCCTCTCCCTTCCTCTCTAAAATCAATAAAAATATATTTTTAAAAAAAATACTAAAATGAATAAATAAAATAAGTTTAAAAAATAAAAACAGAATCCATTTTATTTCCTGACTGTAGACTCCATATCAGAAGCCCAACCAGCTCGCATGTCAGAGGCTCCGAAAAGTGTGAGAAGACAGCCATACAACTCTCCATTTAGGAGGAAAATGAGGCTCAGGGAACTCCTCAAAGGCACAGGGTGAGTTAAAACCACCCAGCTGCCCTACCTGGTTTGGCTTAGTGGGTAGAGCGTGGGCCCGAGGACTGAAGGGTCTCGGGTTCTATCTGGTCAAGAGCACATACCTCCATTGCAGGCTTGATACCCAGCCCTGGTCAGACACGTGTGGGAGGCTACCAATCGATGTGTCTCTCTCACATCAATGTTTCTCTCTCTGTCTTTCCCTCTCCCTTCCACTCTCTCTAAAAATCAATGGAAAAATATCCTTGGGTGAGGATTAACCAAGAAACATTTTTTAATAACTAAAGAAATAAAACCACCCAGCCTCAGGGACATTCTCAGAGTGGGAGTTTCCCTGCCACATTCACACATGACCATATTTATCTCCTCCAAAAGGCTTCCCTACCCTGGCTCAAAGTTCAAGTAACACTGGAAACACAGCTCATTTTCTAGACCAGAAAGGCCTGGAGCCCTCATTTACTTGTTATGAAATACTTCCCTTCCTCTGAGCCTCAGTTTCCCCACTTGCAAAATGCACATCACAATCCCTTTCTCTCAGGGCAATGTGAGTTCTATATATTCAGAGCTTTGAGCTGGTGTGGCGACTCTACTGTCAGCAGGTGCTCTGTGAAAGCCACCTGACTCTGGTGCGAATCCATGGGCCATTTCTTTACCATAGTGAACAAAGAATAAAGTACTTAGGAATGGATTTAGCATAAGAAATTTGAAAATACACTCCGCAAACTACAGCACATGGTTGAAAGATATTTAAGAAGACCTAGCCCAGCTGGCGTGGCTCAGTGGTTGAACATCAATCTATGAACCATGAGGTCATGTTTTGATTCCCGGTCAGGGCACATGCCCAGGTTGCAGGTTCGATCCCCGGTGTGGCATATGCAGCAGGCAGCTGATCAATGATTCTCTCTCAGCATTGATGTTTCTCTCCCTCTCCTCTCCTTTCCTTTCTCTGAAATCAATAAAAACGTTTTAAAAAGTAAAAAAGAAAGATAAACTTAGACTTACTATATAACCCCAAAATCCCACTTGTAGATATATACTCAGGTTAGTAGGAAAAACTCCGTTTTCTCCTGTGTTTTTCCCTTGCACTTTTGACACCAGAACTGTAAAGGTTTTCTCATACCAAACAATTCTATGACACTGGCTGGGTGTCCTTTAATTTAACTCCAGTCTGACACTAGCTACCTGGACATAGTATCAGATTCCACAGGTTAAGGGCTCAGTCCCTCAAGACTTCAGTTGCCAATCACAAGCCCAGGTGGTCACCTGTGCTTCTGGCCAATAGGCTATAAATCAGAGGTTCCCATGACCCCTGGCTGGGTTTAAGTTATTTGCTAGAGCAGCTCACAGAACTTGGGGAAGCAGTTTACTTACATGTACCAGTTTATTATAAAAAGGATATGATAGCCCTAGCCAGTTTGGCTCAGTGGATAGAGCGTCGGCCTACAGGCCAAAGGGTCCCAGGTAGGATTCCGGTCAAACCCACATACCTTGGTTGCAGGCTTCTCCCCAGCCTGAGCCCTAACAGGGTTCCGTCAGGAGGCAATAAATTGATGTGTTTCTCTCACATCGATGTTTCTGTCTTTCTCTCTTCCACTCTCCCTATATATCAATGGGAAAATATCCTCGGGTGAAGATTAACAACAACAAAAATAAAAAATAAATTTTAAAAAAGGATATGATAAAGTATACAGACGAACATCCAAATGGAAGACATGGGGTTTATGGGAGAAGTTGCGGGGCTTCCATGCCCTCTCCCAGTGAGACATTCTCCCAGCCCTAACATATGTTCACCACCCAGAAGCTCCCCAAATCCTGTACTGTTGGGACTTTTATGGAGGCTGCACCACATATAGGCATGATCCATCATACATTCCATTTCCAGGCCCTCTCCCCTTCCTGGAGATTGGGGTTGGGGCTGAAGATTCCAAGCCTCTAATCATGGATTTTTCTTTCTGGTGACCATTCCTCACTGAGGAGCCCACCAAGAGTCACCGAGCAAAACAAAGCATATTCCCATCACCCAGAACATTCCCAGGCATTTAGGAGCTCTGTGCCAGGAACTGGGGAGATATGATGGGAAAATTAACAGTGGTATATCTATACAATGGAATGTTATTCCACAATTTAAAATTTGAAAAGAGCTTGGCTGACATAGCTCAGTGGTTGAGCATCAACCTGTGAACCAGGAGGCCACAGTTCGATTCCCGGTCAGGGCAAATGCCCGGGTTGCAGGCTCAATCCCCACTAGGGGGTATGGAGGAGGTAGCTGATCAATGAGTCTCTCTCAACATTGATGTTTCTATAGCTCTCTCCCTCTCCCTTTCTCCCTCAAATCAATAAAAATATATTATTTATAAAAATAAAAAGAATGAAATGCTCTGGCCAGTGTGATTCAGATGGTTTCGGCATCATCCATGCACCTAAAGGTTAGTGGCTCGATTCCTAGTCAGGGCACATGCCCAAGTTGCAGGTTCAGTCTCCAGTAAGGAGCATGCAGGAGGCAGCCAATTGGTGTTTCTCTCTCATATCAATGTTTCTCTCTCTCTCCCTTTATCTTCCTCTCTCTCTCTAACAAATCAATAAAATATATTTTTAAATGACATAATCATACATGCCACATGAATAAACCTTGAAGACATATGCTCAGTGAAAGAAAACAGGCACCAATACAAAATGTGCTATGATTCCATTTATATAAAACGTCCAAAATAGGCAAGTCTATAAAGACAAAGTCGATCAGTGCTTGCCAAAGCCTGGAAGGTGGGAAGTGGAGAACTAATGATGGGCAGTGGCTTTCTCTTGCAGCTAATGGAGCAGTTCTAAAATTTATTGTGATGATGACTGCACAACTATGAATAGACCAAAGATCATTGAATTGTACACCTTAAATCAATAAATGTGTGACATGTGAATTCCCTTACTACAAAGCTGTTCAGAAAAACTGGGAGGTGGAAACATTTGTAATCTTCTTCCTCAGCATAATGTTGTTAATTTGGCTCAAATAAAATCTTATAAAATGTCTCCACAATAAATAAATGAATGAAAATAAAAAACTGGGAAGCTGTTCCTAAAAGTGGTTTCCCATTTTACAGCGGACTTGACAGAGGCCCACATGGTATCCCCTCCCCTGGCTTTATGGGGGGTCTCTCCCTGTGCCCTGCGACGAGGGGGGCCCTCCTTTTGACAACCTGGACAGGAACCCTAGAATCCAGGCCTGCTTCATGCATTTTCTGGCTTGGACAACCTTGGGGAAAGATTTTAACTGCTCTGGCCCTGTCTTGTCATCTATAAAATGAAAATACCACTAATTTCGATCCATAGTTTTGTTACCAGATTCAAACCAGAAAACATATGCTAAGAATTAAAAGCTCCCTGCCAGTGTGGCTCAGTTGGTTGGACCATTGTACCCATACACCGAGAGGTGGCAGGTTTGATTTCCGATCAGGGCACATACCCAGGTTGCGGGTTTAATCGATGATTGATGTTCTCACATTGATGTTTCTCTCTCTCTCTCTCTCTCTCTCTCTCTCTCTCTCTCTTCCTTTCTATCTAAAATCAAAAAACATATCCCTGGGTGAAGATAAAAAAATGTTCAAAGGACCAAATGGAAATTTTTGGAGTTTAAAAGTATGATAATGAAAATTAAAAACTCAGTAGAGGGACTCAAATGCAGATCTGAACTAGCAAAAAAAAAAAAGAAAGTTGGCAAACTTGATAAGTGAATAAAAGTATCCAATCTGAAAGAAGAAGGAAGAAAAATGAACAGAACATCAAAGACCTGTGGGACACCATCAATAGAACAACATACACATAATGGAAGTACTAGAAGGAAAAGAGAAAAGGGCAGAAGTAAGATCAATTTGGGGGGTACTGGCATCTTAACAGTGTTGTCTCCTCACCACACACATGGATATCTTGCCACTGATTTAGATCTTTATCCATTTCTTCCTACAATGTTCTGTATACATCAAACAGGTGGATTTTGTAATATGTAAATTATACTTCGATAAAGCAAGATGAAAAACAAGACTAAAGGGAAGTTTCTTGGGTACTTACACTGGGTCCATAATGCATTCAGTCAGCAGGAGAGATGCACATTGCGTTTTTTCTCTTCCAGGCATTGAAGGTTTTTAATGCTAACCACAAAGCCCTAGGCATCTCACCTGGGGTTTATCTATTCACATCCTGCATCAACCTCATGAATGTTCATCATTTCCTATCAAGCTAAGAGAACTGGGCACACCTCCTCCCTTGTTGTTCCAAGCCTGCCTCCTCCAGCCCCAGCTTCCTCGCTCTGCTCCTGAGTGCACCCCGGGTGGGCCTGGGTGGGGTGCGATGGCCTCCTCCCCTGGGCTGTGAATATAGGTGATTAGATACTGCTGTCCATCTGGTCTGTGCAGTGGTGGGTGCTGTGAATGGGGTCATCTCATACTACTTAAGGTGGGGTGTCCCTCCCTCACCAATGGTGTGACAAGGAGGTGATCAGAACAACATGGCTATTTCCTTCACAATCCTACCAGGACTATGGAAAGAGTGGGGTCAGTCCTGTCCAGGTAGGTCGTTCAGTAGGTAGAGCATCTTCCCCATACTCCAAGGGCACATACAAGACTCAACCAATGAATCCATGAATAAGTGGAACCACAGATCCACACACCTCTCGCTCTCTCCCCCTCTCTCTCTTCCTCTCTCTTGATCAATAAATAACATTTTATTTTAAAAAAAATAGTGGGGTCAATGGTTCACTTCTTTGGCAACCTGCAGACCTCTACCCTCTTCCTGGAAGTCTGTTGTGACTCATTGTTTCTGCTCCCAGAACCCACACTGAAAAGAGAAATAGAAAAAAACTGACTTCTCTCTCCTTCCCTCTGCCTCTGTATAGGTTGAGCATTGACCTATAAACCAGGAGTGAGAATCATAAATCAAGCTGTCTCCTACATGCCCCCCACTGGGGGTCAAGCCTAAAACCAGGGCATGTGCCCTGACCGGGAATCCAACCATGACCCCCTTGTTCATAGGTCCATGCTCTACCACTGTCAACACCCACCAGGTGCAAGCTGTAATATTAACACAGTGCCCAACATTGCGGTAAGAACTTGACCTCAAAGAATCTCACACAGTCCTAGCAGAAGTACTAACAGTTCACAACCCTATATAATAAAAGCCTAATATGCTAAGTGTCCAGTCATCCTGTCAACCAATCAAAACATAATATGCAAATGATATGCATATGCTTGCTATGATGTGACCACCAGGGGTCAGATGCTCCAACTGGTAGGTTAACTTGCTGCTGGATGTTCGGCCCATCGGGACTGAGAGTTGAGACTTGTGACAATGGGGCGCTGTGCCAGGAATCCCTGATGATGGTCAAATACGGTAAAACGAGAAGGGGCAGTCCCGTTGAGTGGGAGGAAGGTGATGTCATCCATGTCAGTGCTGTTCCCATCTCCCCGGAGCCATTCCCCTTCCTTCTCTCTGCGCTCCTAACAAGGGCCAAGACGGCACTTCTGTTCACGAAGGGCTGCAGCTCCAAAGGGATACCCGCCATAACGTTGGTCCAGCACCCCCCACCACCAGGCATAAAGAAGGTTTCCTACAGCAGCTATGGTGAGCACTCCTTCTGCGACAGCAGAGAGAACATCCCTGAGATATGGAATCCAGAGGTGATCCCAGGTACCTCAGGAGGGGAGAGAGAAAGGTGGTCAACCCCGGAAGGCAGTGTAGGTCTTCCTCCTCCTTGTTCTTTTCACCCCTCAGCTTATCATCCTTTGTGTAATTTACAATGTGGTTTGCATTCAGCGTTGTTTTGTATTCGTTTCCAGGGTCCAGCATAGTGGTTACACAATTGTATGCTCTCCACTGTGAGCCCCTGGCATCTCACGTACCCACCCACACAACACCTCTTTTTTGTGTTCGTAGGTGGCTTAGGCCCAAGCAGGCCACACACAGAAGGACCTCAGACTTTCTCCTTGTCTTTCTTTTTCTAAATTGTTACCTTGGAGTCTCAACGCTGCTCAGAAGAGAGGGATATCAGTGAAGGCTGGGATATACCTTGGAATTTTTGTCATTAAACAAGATGTCCGTGAAGATCTCTGAACAAGGTGATGGCATTAACTAACAATTATTGCTTCCTGGCTGACACTTGATCATAGCCTGCTTCCCTTATTTGGCCTATCTTTTCAGCTCCCTTGCTTCTCTTCCTATTGTGTTCTACCTGAGGGTGGTATTCAAAATAGTTGACTATGGAGGTGGTACTGGCCAATCAGAATGGACACGGTTATAACAGGCAGTCCAGCCCTACCAGTGCCTCACAGTTGAATATCAACACTGCAATTTCTTACAGTTCCCCATATTCACCAAGTTGGCTCACAGCTCCAGGCCTTTGTCCATACTGTTTCCTTTGCTACCCCATCAAACCTCCCATTTTCACAAAGCTAACCTCTATTCATCATCTCAACTCAGATATCCGCTCCCAGAAAACACCAAATTCTTTTAGGTAGTTGGGTCTTCCTTTAATTTTTTGCTCTTATACCTAAGACACAGTGCCTACTGAGTTGTATTGAATTATTTACATGTCTTTCTCCTTCTAGACAATGATCCTAGATGGAACTAAGCACAGAGTTTGAAAGTCATGTTGGATGGGGTTCTGACAGCCAAGAAAATCAGTTGGGAAAGAGTGGGGAGGTGGCAGTAATAGGCCTTGGTTAGAGTGGTATCAACACGAAAGACTTGGGGAAGACAAGGTAGCAAGGAGAGAACTCCAAAAGCATGACATACCCTTAAATTGTTCCTCTCTTTCCCCCTTCAGCTCCCAATATGTCAACAACATTCCACTGTCCAACCTGTTTAGCTCTTGGGGCCTGTTCGAGTGTGCCTTCTCTTCCCTGTCCCACTGATAGCACTTGATGCTATCAATGGCAACTTTGGGTTGCTGGAGGTAAACTGAACATCTGATAGATTCAGAGACTGGAAAACTAGACATCTGAGTGGATCCCAAGAGGTTCCTACACTCAAGGATCCAGGAATGAGGAAGGACTGGATTCCTCTCTGGTTTTCTAAAACATCTGTGTGTCTCCCCATCATTCATTGTTTTATAGGAGACATCAACTCAACTTTGGAGGTCAAAGGCTGTACATTTGTACCTCCTTGTGGGCTGATGTCTGGGATATTCACAATTGGACCCAAGTGGGTAAAGAAAATGTGTCCATACCAATCTCTCATTCAATCCCGAAAGGTTGGAAATGGGGCCACCACTTGGCTTCCCATTTCAGTTTGAGCTATTGCTGCTGCTATTGCTATAATCGCTTGACAGTGTTCCTGTGGAGACATCTGTCCCGAGTCACAGGACACCTCTTTGGACTGGGACCCTCCAACTGCTGGTCATGAGTTGATGAGCAGGTGGAGACTTGAAGAACAGAGAGTTCCTATGGATGTGTTTGACATTTCTAATAAAGTTTCTGCTCTGCTTTGTATGTGCCCCCAGACTCAAAGTGAATTTTAGTGCTGAAAGGGCCTTTAAATGTATCTCCTCTAACCCACAACTTTGGCAGAAAGGGAATCACAAATCTGGCAAACTTGAGTGAGTTTCTCACATTACATAGCTATGGGAAGAGCTAAGACCAGAGCTTTGATATTTTGACCTAAGTCTGGTTTTCCTTTCACTTAATAGGCTACCTTCTCTTGCGAGCTGAACAAAAGACTAGCATTGATCTCCTCTGGAGCACTCCCAGCTCAATCTTAATGCCCATGTAGACTGTTTGGGGTTCTAGTATTTTTCTGGGAAGTATGGAAGAATGAGAAAAATCAGACTCCAAATTCTTCAATTATCATGGGCCTCGTTACCCTATTTCCTATCTGTTCCTTGTGCACTTTACATAATTCCATCCCTTATCTGTCGCCTACTTAATGCCTCTTCAGTGTACAGAGGAAATTTAGGAGGGGGCTGGGCCTGAAGCTTTGGGGAGGGGGTGATATTTTTAGATTCTCATGCTTATTTTATTTACTAACTAGAGGCCAGGTGCATGAAATTCGTGCATGGGGGTAGAGGGCCCTCGGCCCGGACTGTGCACTCTTGCAATCTGGGATCCTTCAGGGGATTTCCAACTGTCACCCTAAACCAGCATTCGGATATCCCTCTTGCATTCCAGAACTGCTGGTTCCTAACTGCTCACCAGCCTGCTCGCTCCTAATTACTCTCCTGCCTGCCTGCCTGATTGCCCCTAACCACAAGCCTGCCTGCCTGCCCAGTGCATGTCATACCGACCAGTCGTTCCAGCGTTCAGACAATAACTGCCTCCACTCCTCCAGGCTGATCGCCCCTCACTGCCTCTGTGTGCTGGCCTGACTGCCCCTAACTGCCCTCCCTGCTGACCTGGTCACCCCCTAACTGCCCCCCCACCGCATATTACCCTTTTATTATATAGGATTACTCAAGAATACTAAACTATCTTGTTGTAAAAGACTTTGAGCTCTTTACTGCATTTCCTGCGAGAATAAGATCATTCTCAGCAATCAGACTATCACCATTCCTGAAAATATTGACAGCACTCCGAAGGGATGCAGAGGCACCCTGCAGATGGACTTCAAACACATCAACATAGAACTCAGTCTCCCTGGAAAGAAAAGAGGTTCTGGGTTGACAAATGGTGGGGATGTAAAGAGTGTCCACCATTCACACTATCTGCATCATGTACAGATCATGATCAAGGATCTTACACTGGGCTTTAATTACAAGACTAGAGGCCTGGTACACAAAATTTGTATACAGGGGGTCCCCTCAGTCAAGCCTCCACCCTCTCCAATGTGGGACCCCTTGGTGGATGTCTGACTGCAAGTTTAGGCCCAATCCCAAGGATCGGGCGTAAACCAGCAGTTGGACATCACTCTCACAATCCTGGACCATTGGCTCCTAATTGCTCACCTGCCTGTCTGTCTAGTCACCCCTGTCTGCCCTACCTGCCAGCCTTATCTCCCTCACTGGCTCTGCGTGCTGGTCTGATCGCCCCTAACTG
>NW_005871450.1:750717-751777 GCF_000147115.1 Myotis lucifugus | reverse complement strand
TGGATTGGCTGCCTCCTGCAAGCCCCACCACTGAGATCGAGCCAGCACCAGGCATTGTGCCCTGACCGGAGTCGAACCTCAACCTCCTGGTTCATAGGTCGATGCTCAACCACTGAGTCACACTGGCCCGGGCCACGCCACCCCTGCTGACATGGTCATAGGCAGCCATATTTGAGGGCATGAGGGTTAATTTGCATATTACCTCTTTATTATATAGGATGAGGTCTGTGTATGCTCACTTCCCGATCAACATCATTATTCAGGAGAATGGTTCTCTTGTTAAAACCAGCCCAAATTGCATGGCTCAGTGGTTGAGTGTCGACCTATAAACCAGGTTCCATTCCCAGCCAGGGCACATGCCAGGGTTGTGGGCTCCATCCCCAGTGGGTGGGGGGGGGATGCAGGAGGCAGCTAACCAATGATTCTCATCATTGATGTTTCTCTCCCTCTCCCTTCCTCTCTAAAATAAAAACATATTTTTTAAAAACAGAAATTTCTGTCCTGGCCTGCATTGTTCAGTGGTTAGAGCATTGTTCTGCACACCAGAGGGTCAAGGGTTTGATTCCTGGTCAAGGGTACATACCTGGGCAGGTTTGATCCCTGCTCCCAGTTGAGGCATACATAGGAGGCAACCAATTGTGTTGCTCTCACATCAATGTTTCTCTCTCTCTCTTTTCCTCTCACCCCTATCATCCACTCTCTCTAAAAATCAATGGTAAAAATATGATCACTCCACAGATGAGGATTTTAAAAAAAACACAGAAATTTCTTGCCTTGCTTAGTGTGGCTCAGTTGGTGGAGCATCATCCCATACACTAAAAGGTCACAGGGCACCTACGCAGGTGGTGGGTTTGATCCCCAAGAGGGGTGTGTATAAGAGGGAATAAATGTTTCTCACATCGATGTTTCTCTCTCTCTCCCTCTCATTTTCTGTGGGTCTTTTGTTCTGAGGTGGGTCTCTTGTAAACCACAAATAGTTGGGTCATGTTTTTGTATCCATTAAGCTACTCTGTCTTTTGATGTGGGATTAATCCATTTACATTTAGGCTTACCATTGATA
>NW_005871450.1:726951-750460 GCF_000147115.1 Myotis lucifugus | reverse complement strand
TAAGAAACCCAAAACACTAATCAGAAAGAATGTATGCACCCTTATATTCATAGCAGCACAATTTATAATAGCTAAGATCTGGAAACAGCCCAGGTGCCCATCAGTAGATGAGTGGATCAAAAAGCCGTGGTACATTTATACCATGGATTACTATGAAACTACAAAAAAGAAAAATCTCTTACCCTTTGGGACAGCATGGAGGAACCTGGAGAGTAGTATACTAAGTGAAATAAGTCAGTCAAAGAACAACAAGTATCACATAAGCTCACTCATATGTAGAATCTAATGAACAAAATAAACTGACACACAAAATAGATCCAGAGTCATGGAGGATCCTCAGAGGGAAGGGAGAGAGGGAAGAGATCAACCAAAGAACTTATATGTACACTAGAGGCCTGGTGCACGAATTCGTGCACCAGTGGGATCCCTTGGCCTGGCCTGCAGGATTGGGCCAAAACAGGCTCTCTGACATCCCCCGAGGGGTCCTGGATTGCTAGAGGGCACGGGCCAGGCCCCCACTGGTGCACGATTGGTGCCAGGGAGGGTCACAGGAGTTTGGCTAGCCAGGGAGAGACTGCGGGAGGGCTCCAAGGTGTGTCCTACCCGTCTCGCTCAGTGTGGATGGGCCAGATCCCAGCAGCAAGCTAACCTACTGGTTAGAGCATCTGCCCCCTGGTGGTCAGTGCACATCATAGTGATGGTCGACCAGTTGACTGCCTGCCCCTGGTAGTCAGTGCATGTCATAGAAAGTACTTGAGAGGCCTTAACAATATCATTAACATATTATGCTTTGATTGGTTGAACGGCCAACCGGTCTACCTGACACTTAGCATATTAGGCTTTTATTATATAGGATATGCATAACCCAAGGACACAGACAATAGTAGGGTGAAGGCCAGGGGACAGGAATGGGGAAGAGGGGATGATAATGGAGGAGGGGTGGAAATGGGACATCTGTAATACTTTAAACAATAAAGATAGATTTATTTTTAATTCACTCAGGGGTTGTTTCTGAGGCCGGCTTCGAGGTTAGTTCTGACCCCAGGAGGACTCCTATTAGCTATCAATTTCCCTAGTTCTCCCAAGTTCTACAGCCAGCTTGGGGGTTAGCTTGTCATGGAGCCACCCGGCTCCTCTGCATTGATAACCACCACCGTCTCCATTGTAAACAACACTGCCCTTCGCCATGAACTCGCTCCACACATTCTGTTCCAAATAAAGTCACTTTCTAGGGAAGAACGTTGAAGCTCTCTGACCTTTTTTTAAATATTTTTTATATTTATTTATTAAACTGATTGGGGTGACATTGGTCACCATGACACATAGGTTTTAGGTGTGGGTTCCTATGTTACAAGATCTGTGTATTGCACCATGTGCCCACCATCCAAAGTTAAATCTTCTCCTCACCTTATATTAGGAACCCTTCCTCTCACCCCTACTCCCCCACTCCCACCCACTTCTTAATATGTTTTATGAATTTTTTATTTTTTAGAGGGAGAGAGGAAGGGAGAAGGAGAGAGATAGAACATCGATGAGAGAGAAACATTAACATCGATCATAAGCCTCCTGCACGCCCTCTGTTGGGGAAAAAACCTGAAACCCAGACATGTGCCCTGACTGGGAATGGACCCGGTGACCTCCTGGTGCATGGGTCACCACTCAACCTCTGAGCCACACCAGCCAGGCAAAGCTCTGTTCTTACCTGTGTCTCTGAGCCACAGCTTGAGAACTGGAGGCAAGGACGGGGCGGGGGTGCTTTTCTCAGAAGGCCCTCCTCTGCTTTAAACACAGGGCACTGGGCAGGGGTTAGTAGACCCTGGCCTTCATGGCTTGCTTCTCCCAACATGGAAAATCTTCACTACAAACAAGCTGGAGCCAAAGTGACAGAGAGCCCAGTATTCTGAGCCTGTTATCGCTGGGTGGAGCCTGGAACCAATGAGTGACATCTGGGTAGAGGGAAAAGTCCCTAAACTGTCAATCACACCTCCCTGAAATTACCCTCTGACACATAGACCTGTGGGGTGGAGTAACGCTGGCAGCCTTTCCCCCTGGAAGTGATGCTACCTGTAGTCCTTGACTGGGAGACTGAAGAAGGGGAACCTATCTTTATGGCTCCTCCCACTCAGAGTTACTTTCCTCATACAGAGCTGGGGTGGGTGGTGGGCATGGGGGCGGCGGGCGTAGGTCAGATGGCACAGATCTGCTGTTCTTACTGATACTTAGTATATGTTCTTGAATAAATGTTTCCTTATAATCCATTTACATCGAAAAACTTCTTTCCTGCTTCTCTGGGAACATAAGAGATTTTCTAAGTTCCTTAACTGGATAGCCCTTATGATGACTCCGTTTTAAGTTATAGTCTCAATTACTAACCGCAACATTATATAGGCCATGAGTGGTGACTTCATTAGTGACTAAAAGCTCCCACAGTCACTGTTACATCTCTCCCTGGGCTGCTCAGGCCCCAGAACACAGGTTAGGCTCCAGCTTCCAGGCCCTTTATTTCTGGCACCTTTCAATTTGTGTCTCATTGGTACCCAACTATTGACTGAAAGAATTTTTCTACATTATATGCCTTTGAAAAATGTATGAGGGCCAAATATTTGTCAGGTACTGCACTTGGGACTGATGCCAGGACAAACAACACAGTCCAGCTTGTCTTCCCAAATATTAGAGTCCCGCAGGGAGATGGGCAGTTGAGTTGCAAGTAGAGAGTGAAAGGCTGGGAGAACATGACCAGAGATCCTTCTACTTGAGGGGTCAGAGAATATCTCCAGAAAGAAATAACATTTTAGTGAAGTGAGGAAAGACAAACTGTCTATGGCAGGCACCAGCCCGCTCTGTCCTCAGGACCCCTCCTGCCCCAGAGGCCTCCCCACACCTTTGCCATTCAATCAAGCCCACAGAAAGGACAGCTATGATGTGTGCTGATGCTTCAGGGTCTGGAGGAGGAGAGGGCCAGATGTGAAAACCCTGTGTGATCCAGCTGACCATGCAGATCGCCTCCCACCTGAAAGTTGGTTTCTTTCGGTAAAGGACAACAAAGTCACACCTGCAGAGAAAGCAGTTTATTGCCAGGTGAGGGGGACTCGAGTTGCAGGGAAAGGATGTCACCTCTGTCACTCAGAGTATGCCCTCCATGCTTGAGATGTCTTGGTTTTCTGTGCTTTGGGTTCAAAGGCTTGACTTAATCCATGGCTGTGAGTAGGGTCACACTACAGACATGAAACACATTCTTGATGTCAAAGTGAATGAGTTCTATTGATTTCTTCCAATCAGCCCCTTGGAGTGTTTCTTTTCTCCATTTCTCCCTGCTCTCCCCGGGCGCTACTCCAGCTCTCTCACACTCCCTCAAAAGACTGTGCATTGTACTCTCTCTTCCCCTCCTGCCTTCTCTCTCTCCACCTTCTCTTACCCCTAATCCTCCCCAATCCTTCCTTCCATGTCTTATCTTCAAACTCTGTTTCTTCTTCCTTTTCTAACTCTCCTCTCTCCATTGTTTGCATTCTGTCTTTGTCTTTTACTCTTTTCATTATTGCTCCCTTTACTTTCCTGTCCAAACCTCTGCTCCTCGCCCTTCCTCCTGTCCCCTTCCTCCTTCTTCCACCACTTCACCTCTCCTCTGACCTCTCTGCATCATCTAACTCCATCTCTCTAACCAACTCTGTCCTTCCCTACTCATCCCTATCTTTGCTCCTCCTCCCCAGATGCTCTTACCCTGTGTTACTAGAAGCAGCCCTTCCAAGCTCCATCCTTGTCATAGTTTGCAGTAACTGAGCACCATGCCCTTTTAATGAAACTCCCATCGGTTGTACATGTGTGATACAATTTATTCTTAAAGATAAAGGGGAAGGAACATCGTGCACGGTCTGAAAAGCAGATCAAAATGCTGTGAAAATAGGCTGTGGTGAGATTGTTAGTCTTAGCAAGAGAAAGGGGATGTGAATGGAACACCGGGGGCTTGGTGAGGAGATGATTGTGCTTCCACCTGGGAGTCAATTATGGAAATCCCCCACATGCTTCTCACGTGAGGAAAAGCAGCATGCTTACCATCCATTGTGCAATATTTCCATATCCCTGAATATTTTTCGTCTAGAGAACACCAATTGTATAAAGAGTCCTTTTGAGTACAATCAAAATACGTCTTGCCTTCATAGGTAAACGGGAAAACACAGGCTGCCACTGAAAAATGAAGCAGGCATTGTTCTTCTCACAGCTCCTAGGCATCATGAGCTCTGCAGTGATTCTGGCTATGTTTCTGTTCAAGCCAGCCCACCACAATGACGGGCCTGCTTGTCCAGAGGCCCCTGCTAAGCACCTGGGTTGTCTCGATCCATATGGCCTGGTGCCAGTCCTGTGACAGTTGTAACGTCCAGTGACATTATTTACCCAGAGACATTTATTTCTTGTGGGAATTCGAGTTCCAGGAGACAGAGAAGCTTGCCAGACCACAAAGCAGCCTGATTTGGAATTACAATTTCTTTTAATCCTTACCCAAGTATATGTTTTTTGACAGAGAAGAAGAGAAGGAGGAAGAGACAGAGAGAAACATCCCTCAGTTGCCTCCCATACACGTCCTGACAGGGATCAAACCCTCAACCTATAAGTATGTGCCCTGACACCGAATCAAACCTACCTTTTGCTGATCCTCCAACCAACGGAGACACCCGGCCAGGGCTCTGATCATAATTTTTTATACACTGCTGATTTGTTGTATCTGGAGCTTCTGCTGTAGCCGATTTAGCACCAAAATTTGAAGTCCGTGTCACATCTATGAACACAGCTGATGTCATCTTATTATCATTAATATTCTGCCTCACACCATTCAGAAGCCCAATAACAAGCCACATTCACAGGGTAACAAAATGAGTTTCAGCGTGCACTGACTTTGGCACTTGAATAGATTGAAAAGGAAAACTATAGAAACCAGAGAGGGCTTCGTGGCCAAGGCGTCTTTGGCTTGAATGAATTCTCTCAGCTGCATCACTGAATTTACTGGTGGCAAAGCTCGCCTCTCTGCAACTCATGTGCCTATTACCGTTTGAATAACCTCTGCCCCACCAGGTCCTGCCTGTGCTTCTTGGACAGGCTCCCTGAGTAGAACACCATCCCTTCGAATGAGGCCTGATCCTGAGACTCCCAGCCGTGGGCAAACTACGGCCCACGGGCCGGATACGGCCTGTTTGAAATGAATAAAACTAAAAAAAAAAAAAGACCGTACCCTTTTATGTAATGATGTTTACTTTGAATTTATATTAGTTCACACAAACACTCCATCCATGCTTTTGTTCCGGCCCTCCGGTCCAGTTTAAGAACCCATTGTGGCCCTCGAGTCAAAAAGTTTGCTCACCCCTGGAAACTAGAATTTGGGATAGAATCTAGCCCCAAACTAGAGTGGGGATAGAGTCTAGCCCCACTATCTACCAGTGGCTTGACCTTAATGACTACACACCTAGGGAGAGGGGGAGGGGACGGGTGCACCTGCCCCTCCCATTACTGAGAGGGCAGACTTAGCCCATGTTGTAAAATACCTTTGAAGAATGCTGATCAAGGTTGCCACCTAACATTAGTTTGTTTGATTTGATCGGTTTTTTTTTTGTTTTCATTATTTTCCAACATTGCTTATCTATAATAATAAGAGTGTAATATGCTAATTAGACCGGACAGCTGAATGACCTTCCGGATGTCATTCCAAACGTTCATACAGACAAAGCCGCCATGGCAGGGGCTGAGTCAAAGGCAGTTAAAGGCAATCAGGCAGACAGGCAAGCAGTTAGGGGCAATTAAGCAGGCAGGCAGAAGGGTTTGGGGCGAACAGGCAGGCAGGAAGAAGAGTTATGGGAGATCAGTCAGGCAGGCAAGCCGTTAGAGGCGATCAGGAAGGCAGGTGAGCAGTTAGGGTCATCAGGCAGGTAGGCAGAGTGGTTAGGGGTGATCAGTCACGCAGGCAGAGGAAGTTAGGGGTAATGGCGAGCAGTTAGGGGAAATCAGACAGGCAAGGAATTAGGAATGATCAAGCAGGAAATGAGTGGTTAGGGGCAATCAGGCAGGCAGGCAGGTGAGCGGTTAGGAGCCAGGGGTCCAAGATTGCGAGAGGGATGTCCAACTGCTACAGATCGAGCCTAAATAAATAGGACATTCCCCGAGGGGTCCCGAATTGTGAGAAGATGTAGGCCTGGCTGAGGGACCTCCCCACCCTATCCATGAATGTCATGCACTGGGCCTCGAGTATATATATATATATATACATATATATATATATATATATATATATATATATATATATATATATATATAGCTAATATGCTAAGTGTCCTTCCCTCCATTCGACGGGTTGCTATGACACACACCAACCACCAGGGAGCAGATGTTCAATGTAGGAGTTGCTGTGATGCACAGAGAAAGGGCACCGTGGACCTGGCACCCACAAAGCAACACTCGGCTTCCCCCAAGGGGAACACAGGCCCCGCCACCACCCCGGATGACAACCTACCAAATTGCAGCTGATGCTGCCAAGACCCCATGGCACAAAATGCAGCCCACTGCCCAGACCATCCCAGAAATGGTCACTGTGGGCACTGGGTAATGTCGTCACATAGCAAGGCCTAGCTTTCTTGCCCTAGCTATGACTAGCCTCATTGCAATTTCTTCAGCCCAGGAACATGACTTGCTTTATAGCCAGGTGGAAACACTTTTCATTGTAATCAAATGTCTATGAAGCATTTTTCTGTGCCTCATCTCATTTGATCCCCACAGAAGTCCAGGAGTAAGTAGATAGGAGACTCGGTGGAATCTTATTTTCTTTTCATTAGCCAGAAAATGAAGACCTAGAAAGCTTAGAAACTTGACCCGACTGAAAAGAAGTAAGAAATGGTGGACCTTGAAAATGACTTCAGGTTTTCTCACTGGGCAGAATATAGTCAAACACTCCTGCAGTTAAATATTTCACCCTTTGTTTTCTCTTCATGATCTACAATAATAATCTGCTTCATGTTGATATTTACTGCTGTGTTGCTGACAATTACCTAAAAGAGAAGTTGGGGTGCTTCACTGGTTTGGAAAAAAAGTTTAGCTAAATAAGAAAGCAGTTCTAATTAAGCAAGTTTATTCTATATACATAAAAGGCTAAGTTGACTCACGCATGTGCAATACATATAAAGCTCTTGCTGGCATCACTCGCACATGTGATTCCATCTGTCATTGTCGATCATGAATTTGGTTAACACTTCTATTATAGGGAAAGGGCAAATAGCAATATTAAAATATTTATTCAAATTAATTTCCTTTCAATGTGCATGAATTCCTGCACCAGGTCACTAGTATGAGATAATTGCAGAGGACAGAGGGTCCCTGGCTACAACTGACCTTGAAAAAATACAGGGGTAGAGGAGATGGATAGAGGAGAAGAGAGATGGGTGGGGTGGTCTGAGTCCACTTGATGGCAGAAATGCTCTGCAGCTCTAACTTTTTTCACATTAAAACATTATAATTTTGTACTGTGGTAACAACACTAAGTGTAAGCTCCATGGATCTGTTCTACAACATAGTGACTAAAGTTTGCAACACTGTATTTTCTTCACATTTTGAAGGCCATTTTAATAGAAACGGGTACATGAGAAGGTACCAGTCATTCCAGATGAGTAAGAATGTTACACTTTCTCATTGCAATCATACTGACAACTAAGGGTTAAATAGCCTAATGGGATGCAACCCATACCACATTAATCGTGCATGTGTCCTGACAATATGGCTTCAATGATATCCTGAACAGGTACCCTTATTTATATCAAAAACTCACTGTGAACAATATATGAATCCTTGTGTGTATGGGCCTGTGTCTGGAATACTGGAAAGCAAATTTAGGAATGAGGCAGCTGTTGTGGGGTTGGATAGTTAATAACACTCTGAGCTTTTGAGTCAGACTGACTAGGCTTACACTTCAGAGACTTGTTTAAAAAACACAAGTTCTTAACAGAATTTGGCCACCCTGGGCAATGTGGATCAGTTGGTTGGAGCATTGTCCCATGCACCAAAGGGTCAAAGGTTCAGTTCCCAGTCAGGGCACATATATAGGTAGTAGATTCAATCCACAGTTGGAACCCATACAGAAGGAAACCAACCAATGTTTCTCTCTCTCTCTCTCTCTCTCTCTCTCTCTCTCTCTCTCTCTCTCCTCCTCCTCCTCCTCCTCTCACATATCCTCAGGTGAGGATTAAAAAAAACAGTGTTTGGCCCTTGAGGCACACTCAAGAACATTATGATTATTTACTAGAGGCCCGGCACACAAAATTGTGCATGGATACAGTCCTCAGGCCTAGCCTGTGATCAGGGCCATATTCCCAGGCTGCTGGCAGCCAGCCCCGCCCTCTGCCACCACCCAGCCCAGCTCCCCATTTGCCATCCAGCAATGGGATCCTGACAGCCAGTGGAGGGACTGAGAGGTCGGCTGTTCCTGCCCACTTGCTAGCCTCACCCCCCCCCCCCACCAGTCACCCTCTGTGTGTGGGGCGATGAGCCTGGCGGGGACCTTGGCCTGGCGTCACCCACATCTCCCACCACCCACCCCAGGTCCCCGTTTGCTATCGGTGATCAGAGCTTACTGGCCAGCAAAAGGGACTGACCGGTGGTTAGTGCACCTCATAGTGACTGGTTGAGCAGTCGTCCTGGTCGTTCTGCCATTATGCTCACTGGGCTTTTATTATATACGATAATTATTAATACTAGTGGCCTGGTGCACAAAATTCGTGCATGTGACAGGGGGTGTCATTCAACCTGGCCTGCACTCTCTCCGATCTCGGACCCCTTGAGGAGTGTCCTACTGCCAGTATAGGCTCGATCTCACAGAGCAGTTGGACATCTCTCTCACAATCCAGGATCACTGGCTCCTAACCACTCACCTGCCTGCATGCCTAATGGCCCCTAACCACTCTGCCTGCCGGCCTGATCACCCCTAACTGCCCCCCATTGCTGACCTGATTGCCCCTAACTGCCCCCCATGCTGGCCTGATTGCCACAACTGACCCCCTGCTGATGGTGCTTGCCCCCAACTGCCCCCCACTGCTAGCCTACTCACCCCCAAATACCCCCCCGACCTGCTCGCACCCAACTACTCCCAACCCCACTACATTTCGCACCTCCAACTGACCCCCACTCTGCCAGTCATCTTGCCCCCAACTACCCCTCCCTGCTGACATGCTCACCCCCAATTGCCCCCCGCCCATACCGGCCTGATCACCACTAACCGCCTCTGCCTCGGCTCCACCACCATGGCTTTGTCTGGAAGGATGTCTGGAAGGTCCTCCGGAAGGTCTCCCAATCTAATTAGCAGATTACCCTTTTATTAGTATAGATTATTATTAATTTTACCATTCAACCCATTTCTGGTGCACTTTCTGCCACAACACTCCCAGCCCCTCTCCCCTCCCTTACCTGCATTCACATGGCCCACTTGGAGAAATACATAGGCACCAGTGCACATGAGAAACATTCCCACGTTCGGTACCATGGCTGCTGGCCTTCCCGTGACTGAAGAATGTCAGCCTCTGTCGCCTTCTTATATAACGTGCTTCCCTCACATCACCCCCTGCAACTGGATAAGAATCAACCTCCCTAGGGCCTGCATGTGTGTTCTTAAGCCTGAGAGCATAAAATTCAAGATTATCTCTCAGCTGAAACCACAGGACATTGGCTCATGGCTTCATGTCCCTGAGTCTTAATAGCTTAAAATGCATTTAAAACGAGGCAGAGATGTTTGTAAAATCCCTTTGTTTTAGTGTTTCATGATCAGGCAAAAGGGAGACGGAAAGATGAAAAGGACCATCTGCTCTCACAGGTGTTCAACCCCATGGATATGGACAATAACTTGATAAAGGCCAATGAAGTGGGAGGGTGGAGGTGGAAAAAGAGGGAATTAAAAAATGTAATTAAAGAAATACTAAAGATTCAAAGATGGTGACCAGCAGGAAGGTAGGCAGGGAGAGAGTGTGAGACAGCAAGGGAGGGATAGAGGAGTGTGTGGATGTGTGTGGTGTGTGTGTGTATGAGCTAGGGACAGTTAGATTCTGCACGTCTTCTAAGGGGCTCCAAACTGGGAAGTCTTAGCCGGTGGAGCCCCGCTCCCGGCACAGATACACCTGGGCAGCCAGCGCGGGCACAGAGACCACGCCATCTTGAGAAACAGGGCTGCTTGAGACTAGTATCCTGGCCTCAGCACCACACAGTCTGGTCTCAGACGCACACCAGGACCTTGCAGCCACTGAGGACAAAGGCCTGGTACCACAGCTACAGATTCACAGACACCAAGAATTCAGACATCTCGAGTAACAGAGCCCATCCCTCAATGCAGGTTCGCAGGCAGCGCCATAGTAACTGATAGACCCACCCCTTACTCAGGCCTCAGTGCTGCTACAGGAATCTTAGCCAGGGAACACACGAACACTGAGAACTTGTTCACCACAGCACAGACTCTGGGACCCTGATGCTCTGGGCAGAAGGCAGCACTAAGCACCAGTGACTTGACTCTGTTTCTTATCACCTACACCTGGGATCCCTGATTCCCAGTTCATTCACACTAAGAGCCAGTGACTCCAATTCTTGGTGTATGCACACACAGGGACCCTGATTCTCAATGTGAGGCCATGGGAAGCAACAAAAACTCTGATACTGGATTCTTGGGGAACTCTAACTCCTGGCGCATGCTAGGGGGCTCTGATTTTCAACACACTCAAGGAGGGGTCTCGGCTTCAGCACAGTGCAGGCAGGGTCCCTGATTCTAAGTGCTCACATGAGGCCACACTGAGCACTGGTAACCCTGACTCTGAGCAAGCCTGGTTCCCACCAACCCACGAAAACCACACATCTTAGTGTCGAGCTCTTCAGTGACACGAGGGTGGTGGGAAGCTCCCACTGCACACGTCCAAGGCCCGCGCAACTTGACATTTGAACCTTCTGGAGAAAGTCAGAATGGGGAAATGACACAATCCCCAGGGGAAGGAAAATGAGGAGTCACCAAGAAAGGAAATTAGTGAAATTGAAGCATGCAACATGACAGAAAAAGAATTCAGAGTAATGGTTGTACAATTCATTCAGCAGATGGATGAGAAAATCAACAACCTATGCAAGAATCAGGAAGAAATGAAAAGTGATATAGCTACAGGCAAAAACACAATGGAAGGTTCCAACAGTAGACTAGAAGAAGCAGAGGACCGAATTAGTGAGATAGAAAGTAAAGTAGAGAAACAAGCTCAATCTGAACAGCAACTGGAGAAAAAAATTAAAAAGCAGGAGGAGAGCCTCAGGGAGCTTTGGGACAACATGAAATGAAGTAACATATGCATAATAGGGCTGCCAGATAAACAAGAAGAAGAGCAAGGATTAGAAAATCTATTTGAAGAAATAATGACAGAAAACTTCCCAGATATGGGGGGGGGGGGGAAGTTACACAAGTACAGAGAGTCCCAAGCAAGATGAATCCCAAAAGACTCACACCAAGACACGTCATAATAACGATGGCAAATACAGTGAGGCCTTGACTGACAAGTTTAATTCATTCCGTGACGGAGCTCATAACGCAAATTACTCGTATGTCAAATCACTGTGACGTTCACAGCGTCAACTAGCAGTGAGGTATCTGAAGCTGGCTCATAACCCAAATTTTTTTGAGCATGCAACTCAAAGCAAAAAATCGGGGGAGAGACGGCTCGTATCACAAAAAAACTCTTAGTCGAGACACTCTAAGTCAAGGGTAAGTCAAGGCCCCACTGTATTCACGACAAAGAGAATCTTAAAGGATGCAAGAGAGAGACAGAGAGTTACCTACAAAGGATCCCCCATCAGATTATAAAAAGATTTCTCAACAGAAAAACATCAAGCTAGAAGGGAATGGAAGGAGGTATACAAAGTGTTGCAAAGCAAAGGACTGAATCCAAGAATACTCTATCCAGCAAGACTATCAATCAAAATTGAAGGGGAAATCAGGACCTTCGCAGACAAAAAAAAAAAGGCTAAGGGAGTTTATCACTACCAAGCGAGCAATGCAAGAAATGCTAAAGGGAATGCTGTAAAAATAAGAAATAAAAAGGTAAGAAAGAACACAGGTACAAAAATAGAAATGACTACAAACAAGTACCTTTCAATAATAACTCTAAACATAAACAGACTAAATGCTCCAATCAAAAACCATCGAGAGGCTGAATGGATAAAAAGACATGACCCATACATATGCTGTCTACAAGAGACCCACCTCAGAACAAGAGATAGACACAGACTGAAAGTGAAGGGATGGAAAAATATCTTTCAGGCAAATGGAAATGAAAAAAAAAGCTGGGGTAGCAATACTTATATCAGACAAAATAGACCTCAAAGTGAAGGCCATAACAAGAGATAAGGAAGGCCACTTCATAATACTAAAGGGATCAATACAACAAGAGGATATAACCCTGATAAACATATATGAACCCAATGCAGAAGCACCCAAATACATAAAAAAAAACTCCTGGAAGATATCAAAGGAGAGATCGACAACAATACAATCATAGTAGGGGACTTCAATACACCATTGACATCATTAGATAAATCCTCTAGACAAAACATCAGCAAAGAAACAGCAATCCTAAATGACTCACTAGATCAGATGGACTTAATTGACATCTTCAGATCATTTCACCCCAAAGCTGCAGAATATACATTCTTCTCAAGTGCACATGGGACATTTTCAAAAATAGACCACATATTGGGTCACAAGCAAAGTGTCCCCACATTCAAGAAGATTGAAATCATACAAAGCATCTTCTCAGATCACAATGGCATAATATTAGAAATAAACTACAATAAAAACAATTAAAAAACTCAAACACTTGGAAGCTGAATAGCATGCTACTAAATAATGATTGGGTTACCAATGAGATCAAAGAAGAAATTAAAAACACCCTGGAAACTAATGACAATAAAAGCACAACAATCCAAAATCTATGGGAGACAGTGAAAGCAGTCCTGAGAGGGAAGTTTATAGACCTACAGGCCTACCTCAAAAAAAAAAAAAACAAGAAAAAAATTATAGTAAATCATATAACTCTACAACTCAAAGAATTAGAAAGAGAGCAACAAGAACAGCCCAGAGTGAGCAGAAGGAAGGAGATAATAAAGATTAGAGCAGAAATAAATAACATAGAGACCAAAAAGACAATACAAAAGAACAACGAAACCAAGAGCTGATTCTTTGAAAGGATAAACAAGATTGATGAGCCTCAAACCAGGCTCACCAAGAAGCAAAGTGAGAGGACCCAAATAAACAAAATCAGAAATGAAAGAGGCGACATAACAACAGACCCCACAGAAATTCAAAGAATTGTTAAAAAAAAAATACTATGAACAACTCTACTCCAACAAACTAGACAACCTGGAGGAAATGGACATATTCCTAGAAAAATACAACCTTCCAAAACTCAACCAGGAAGATTCTAAAAATCTCAATAGGCCAATAACTATGGAAGAAATTGAAGCAGTCATCAAAAAAGCTCCCATCAACAAAAGCCGGGGGCCAGATGGCTTCACAGGGGACTTTTACCAAACATTCAAGGAAGAACTAAAACCTATCTTCCTCAGACTATTCCAAAAATTCAAGAGGAAGGAACACTTCCCAGCTCATTCTATGAAGCTAGCATCACTGTAATACCAAAACCAGATAAAGACAACACAATGGAAACAACGGATCTCAAGCAGCGCAACTGCGTGAACTCAGAGGAGCACTGCTTCTTCTCACGGAAAGGTTAGACTTCCCATAAAGGTGCGGTTTGCAATTCAGGTTGGAGAGAGGAACACGTGCGGGGGGAAATCTGCGCCCCACAAAGTCCGCGGCCATTGGGGCCAGCATGATCCACAAGTGTGGAAGGGCTCCCCCAGGGCTGCTGGCGGAAGGGAAAGCTAAAAATAAGCCCATAGCTGAACTGGATGCAAAAAAGCAGCCTCGGATTTTGCCAGTCTGCTGGCTGCTTGGTGCCAGGGGCGAGTGGGCGCGTGGAGACTGCGTGCAGACCTGGAAGGTGGAGGCTTGCGAATTCGCACAACTCCTCAGGCTCTTGTTTTTACACTTCCCCTTAGATCTGTGCATTTGATTATTAAACCCAGTGCATGGGATTTCCCAGTTGGGGTCATTCGCAGAGTCTGTAGGGGAAAGTTCTTTTTGGGGAGCCTGGAAAACAGAGCGAGTAGTAACGATTAAAGAACCAGCTCTGGGCAGTGGACTTTCCCAAACCAGTTTCAAGTACAATAGAGAAAATAAATCCTACTGTATAGAGAGGACTTATAGCCTTAGAGGTCAATCCAGACACACTGCCACACAGAGGCAGAGCCACAAACTGACTCTTCTGTAAACACAAATAAAGGCAGTCTGGGAAACATATACAGCCTGCCTTAAAATCAAGACTGTGGTTTACAACATGGAGGAACAGTGTATCACAGGGAAATTCAACACTCTCCTGAATACATGGCAGGACTAAGGCATGCCAAATAGAAGAGTAGAAGATCTGAAGCACCTTCACTACTGCACATTTTTATTTTATTTTTTAATTCTTTTTTCACCTTTTAATTAAGAACCTATTTATTATTTTTTTAATTTTTTTCATCACCTGATTTTACCTTTTTAATTACTACATTTTTATTTTTAACCAGTATTATTACTGTCATTGTACCATTTTTTCAAGTGTCATTTTCTTTTTTTCTTTATTTTATTTTGGGATTAGTGTTCTACACTCTATTTTCATCGTTCCTTCAGCATCATTTCTCTCTATCTCAACTTTACCTTTAAGCCAAAACTCTCTTCCTCACTATTCCCCCTTTGTTGTCCTGTTTCTCTTACCCTATTCCTGCTTTAGATTTTCCCTATTCCTTCTTTTTACCTACTGACTAAATTTCACCCTACTTATATATCCTATTTCCAACCCCCTGCTCTAAATCCTTATACACCTCTCCCTTATCTTTCTTCACCATCCAAATTTTTTTCTTTCTTTTTTCTTTTCTCTCTCTATAGTTTTGTTGTTGTTTGCTTGATTGTTGAGTATATTGGGATTTTTTAGGATTGTTTGTGAGGTTGTTTTGCTTTTGCTTTTTATTTTTCTGTTGGTTTCCCCCACCCTCTGGTTATTTTTGTGCTTCTTTTTTCCTTGCCTTGTTTGATATTATTGGTTGTTTGTAGTTTGCATTCGTCTCCAGGGATCTGTTGCTGTAATTTGTTTGGATTAGTGGCAGTCCTATCGGAGTTTTCTCCTCATATAAATAGTCTCTCTGCCTCTCCTACTTCATTCTCTCTTTCCTCTCTTACTTTTTTTTCCTCCCTTTTCCCAATTTCATTTTTGCACTCCTTTTTTTTCTTTTTTCTCTTTTATCTTTTTCTCTTCTTTCTTTCTTATACCCTTATTCTCTTAGCTCGAGTGTTCACCTTTATTTGGGGTTGTTAATATCATGAATACATTTGTGTTCAGTGCCTGGTACGTTGTGCCTTGTTGTGTTGTATTTTGTGCCTTTAAGTCAATGCAGCAGATCCAAGCTACAGCAGCCTCCTGATCACCACACCCCCTGTCTGAGGATCAGCAGCTGCGTGGGAAGCCTCCCCCCACAAGCCAGAAGAGCCACCACAGCTGTGAACAGCATCCACCAGAGGAGCTGCAGCCAACTGAGGAGCAGGTGCTACCACAACCACCCGAGGAGCAACCACAGCTCGAGGAGCCACTGTCACCCAGGGAGCAGCCACTAAATGACTCAACATCTAGATATGTTGGTGAGATCAAACATGGGTAGACAAAGAAACCCCCAAAGGAAAGAAAAGAAGGACTCCCCAGAAAAGCAGCTAAGTGATACAGAGGCATGCAACATGACAGAAAAAGAATTCAGATTAAGGGTCCTAGAGTGCATAGGACCCTTTTTTCCCCAGTTGGAGGAAAAAATCAACAACTTATGCAAGAAGCAAGAAGAAACAGATGAAAAAATCAATATATTATGTAAGAATCAAAAGAAATGGATGAAAAATCAATAACTTAGGTAAGAACCAAGAATAAATGAATAGCGATATAGCTGCAATTAAAAAAAAACCATTGAAAGTTTCAACAGTAGACTAGGAGAAGAGGAGGATCGAATTAGTGCATTAGAAGACAAGGAAGCAAATTGTCAAAAAAAAAAAAGACAACACAAGGAAAGGTAATTATAGGCAAACTAGAGGCCCGGTGCACAAAAATTTGTGCACTGGGGGGGGGGAGAGGGGGTCCCTCTCCCCATCCTGTGCCCTCTCACAGTCTGGGACCCCTCAGGATATAATGACCTGCTGGCTTAGGCCTGCTCCTGGGTGGCAGAGGGCAGGCCCAATCCCTAGGTGCAGCCACTGGTCGGGCTCAGAGCAAGGCCGATTGGGGAGTTGTGGCGCTGCCACCTGTCATGCACAGAGCAGGGCGGATTCGGGAGGTTGCGATGCCACCCCTAGTCATACTCAGAGTACAGCCGATTGGGGGGTTGGGGCACCGCCCCTGTCATACTCAAGGCAGGATCAATAGGGAAGTTGTGGTGCCACACCCTGTCACGCACAGAGCAGGGCCGATCAGGGGGTTGGGGCATTGCCCCCTGTCACGCACAGAGCAGGGCCCATCAGGGGGGTTGAGGAGCTCCCCCCTGTCATGCACAGAGCAGGGCTGATCAGGGGGTTGAGGAGCTCTCCCCTGTCACTCATAGAGTAGGGCTGATAGGGGAGTTGGGATACTGCCCCGTCACACACAGAGCAGGGCGGATCAGGGGGTTGGGGCACTGCCCCCTGTCATGCACAGAGCAGGGCCCATCAGGGGGGTTGGGGCTCCGTACCCTGTCACACACAGAGCAGGGCCGATCAGGGGGTTGGGGAGCTCCCACCTGTCACTCACAGAGTAGGGCCGATAGGGGAGTTGGGGCACTGCCCCCTGTCACAAACAGAGCAGGGCGGATCAGGGGGTTGGGGCGCCATCCTCTATCACCCACAGAGCAGGGCCGATCAGGGGGTTGGGGCGCCGCCACTGTCACACTCAGGACAGGGCCGATGAGGAGGTTATGGCTCTACCCCGTCACACACAGAGAAGGGCCCGTGGGGGGTGGGGAGGTTTGGGTCACCGCCCTCTATCACCCACAGAACAGGGCCGATCAGGGGGTTGGGGTGCTGCACCCTGTCACACACAGAGCAGGGCCGATCAGGGGGTTAGGGCTCTGTACCCTGTCACACACAGAGCTGCAGGGCGAACAGGGGGTTGGGGCATTGCACCCTGTCACACACAGATCCACAAAGCAATCAGGGGGTTGGAGAGCTCCCCCCTATCTGGCACAGAGCAGGGCCGATCAGGGAGTTGAGGAGCTCCCCCCTGTCACGAACAGAGCAGGGCGGATAGGGAGGTTGTGGCCCCGTCCCCTGTCACACACAGAACCGCAGGGCGATCAGAGGGTTTGGGCACTGCCCCCTGTCACACTGATCCCGGTGCCAGGAGGCCTCGCGGCTTCGCTGATACCAGTGCCGGCAGGCATATTACCCTTTTACTATATAGAATAGAGGCCTGGTGCACGGGTGAAGGCCAGCTGGTTTGCCCTGAAGGGTGTCCTGGATCAGGGTGGGGGTCCCCACTGGGGTGCCTGGCCAGTCTGGCTGAGGGGCTGAGGGCCGTTTTCAGGCTGGCGGGTGACGGAAATTCCCAACCGCTCCTTGTTTTCTTCTTCTTCTTTTTTTTATTCTGGGCCAGCTTTAGCTCTGAGGCCTCGCTGCTGAAAGCAGGTTTCTGGCCTTTGTTTATCTTCTGTATTTGATACAATGTTGCGGTCCGCCTGGCTGAAGCCCAACTGAATAAAGCAGGTTTCTGGGGTTTTGTTTAGCTTCTAAATTTGCAACATAGTTGCTTAGAGTAGCAGCTGAGAGGCCGACAAGTCAGGCAGAGAACCTTGGAGTCCGCAATCACTGGAGCAAGCAAGCCTCCCTGTTCGCTTCAGTGCATGGCTGCCGGCCGCCATCTTGGCTGGCAGTTAATTTGCATATCTCACTGATTAGCCAATGGGAAGGGTAGCGGCCGTATGGCTAATTACCATGTTTCTCTTTTATTAGATAGGATATCCCTCATAAACATACATGCCCAAATACTCAACAAAATTCTAGCAAATCGGATCCAGCAATTCATCAGAAAGATCATACACCAGGACCAAGTAGGATTTATCCCAGTGATGCAAGAATGGTACAATATCCACAAATCAATAAACGTGATACATCATATAAGCAAATAAGAAATAAAAATCACATAGTCATATCAATTGACGCAGAAAAAGCATTTGACAAAATTCAACACCCTTTCTTGATAAAAACTCTCAGCAAGGTAGGAATAGAAGTATCACACCTCAACATAATAAAAGCCATATATGACAAACCAAAAGCCAACATCATACTCAATGGGAAAAACTAAAACCATTTCCCCTAAGAACAGGAACAAAACAGGGATGTCCACACTCACCACTCCTGTTCGACATAGGACTGGAAGTACTAGCCATTGTGATTAGACAAGAAGAAGAAATGGAGGAGAAACCAAGATGGCGGCATAGGTTAATGCCGGAGTTTGCTGCCTCGAACAACCACTTCAAAAATACAACTAAAAGACAGTACGGACATCATCCAGAACCACAGGAAGGCTGGCAGAGTGGAAGTTCTACAAGTAGGAGGAACCAAGAATCAGAGGAGGCGCAGTGCTGAAGTAAAATACTAAGGTGCGAAGTGCACGCAGCGCAGGCTGGTGACTGAGGGCGTGGTTGTCTGTTTCAATTCGGAGGGAGCCTCAGACTCTGAGCTCCAGATCCGGGTGAGTCTCAGGGACCCAGACTCAAAAGGGAGAAGCGGGACTGTCTGGCTTCGGTCCCTCCGAGGTTTGCAGCGGTTGCTGGGACAGAGAGGCAGAGCCCCTGGGGACGGACTGAGAGCAGCCATAACTGCTCCCTCCTCCGCCCTGTTGATCCCATGGGACCCGCCCCGCCCAAGCCCTGCACAGAGCCATTTGCCGGATAGCCTCAGGCAAAGGCTAGATTAGCACCTCCCTAGAGGACAGAAGTTCTCCCACTGCAAACACAGCGGATTCTCACAGCCAGTTGGCCTGGAGGTCAAGTAGTAATTACCTACAACAATCAAGGCTTGACTACAACAAGACTGCTCACAGAGACCACAAGGGGGTGCACCAAGAGTGTCTACCTCAGCTAATTGGGACACTTAACACGGAAAGCCACTCTATCAACACAGCAAAGCATAAAAAAATGCCAAGACAAAGAAACAGGCCACAAAGGACAGAACCAGAGGAAAGCAGGCACTGGATATAGAATTCAAAACCACACTTTTGAGGTCTCTCAAGAGGCTTCTAGGGTCTGTCGATAAACTTGATGAGATGTACAGAAAATCTAATGAGACCCTCGATGGTGTGATAAAGGACCAACTAGAAAGTAAGCATACACTGACTGAAATAAAGAATATTATACAGACTCCCAACAGCAGACCAGAGGAGCGCAAGAATCAAGTCAAAGATTTGAAATGCGAGGAAGCAAAAAACACCCAACCCGAAAAGCAAAATGAAAAAAGAATCCGAAAGTGTGAAGATAGTGTAAGGAGCCTCTGGGACAGCTACAAGCGTACCAACATCAGAATTATAGGAGTGCCAGAAGATGAGAGAGAGCAAGATATTGAAAACCTATTTGAAGAAATAATGGCAGAAAACTTCCCCTACTTGGTGAAAGAAATAGATTTACAAGTCCAGGAAGTGCAGAGAACCCCAAACAAAAGGAACCCAAAGAGGACCACACCAAGACACATCATAATTAAAATGCCAAGAGCAAAAGACAAAGAGAGAATCTTAAAAGCAGCAAGAGAAAGACATTCAATTACCTACAAGGGAGTACCCATATGACTGTCAGCTGATTTCTCAACAGAAACTTTGCAGGCCAGAAGAGAGTGGCAAGAAATATTCAAAGTGATGAATACCAAGAACCTACAACCAAGAGTACTTTATCCAGCAAAGCTATCATTCAGAATTGAAGGTCAGATAAAGAGCTTCACAGATAAGGAAAAGCTAAAGGAGTTCATCACCACCAAACCAGTATTATATGAAATGCTGAAAGGTATCCTTTAAGAAGAGGAAGAAGAAGAAAAAGGTAAAGATACAAATTATGAACAACAAATACGCATCTATCAACAAGTGAATCTAAGAATCAAGTGAATAAATAATCTGATGAACAGAATGAACTGGTGATTATAATAGAATCAGGGACATAGAAAGGGAATGGACTAACTATGCTTGGGGGGGAAAGGGGTGTGGGAGATGTGGGAAGAGACTGGACAAAAATCATGCACTTATGGATGAGGACAGTGGGTGGGGAGTGAGGGCGGTGAGTGGGGTGGGAACTGGGAGGAGGGGACTTATGGGGGGAAAAAGAGGAACAAATGCAATAATCTGAACAACAAAGATTTAATTATAAAATAGAACAAGAAGAATAAGAAGAAGAAGAAGAAGAAGAAGAAGTAGAAGAAGAATAAGATGAAGAAATGAAAGGCATCCAAATTGGAATAAGAAGAAGTAAAACTGTCCTTATTTACAGATAACATGATACTGTACATAGAAAACCCTAAATATTCCATCAAATTATTAGACTTAATAAATGAATTCGGCAATGTAGCAGGATACAAAATTAATTCCAAGAAATCTACGGCATTTCTTTACACCAATAGTGAACTTACAGAAAGAGAGACTAAAAAAGCAATCCCATTTGCCATCACCAAAATAATTAAGATACCTAAGAAGGTAAAAAACCTACATGCGAAAAACTATGGGACACTTAAAAAAGAGATAGAGGGCCTTGACTTGTTTGGCTCAGTAGAAAGAGTATTGGCCTGCGGACCAAAGGGTCTCAGGTTCGATTCCAGTCAAGGGCAGGTACCTTGGTTGTGGATATATCCCCAGTGGGGGATGTGCAGGAGGCAGCTGATCGATTTTCTCTCTCATCGATATTTCTAACTCTCTATCCCTCTTCCTTCCTCTCTGTAAAAAATCAATAAAAATATTTTTTTAAAAAAAAAAGGGATAGAGGAAGACATAAACAGATGGAAGAACATACCGTGTTTATGGACTGGTAGAATCAACATCATAAAAATGTCCATACTACCCAAAGCAATCTATAGATACAATACAAATCCCATTAAAATACCAACAGCATATTTCACAGATCTAGAATGCACATTCTAAAAATTCATCTGGAATAAAAAAAAGACCTCGAATAACTGCAGCACTCCTGAGAAAGAAGAACAAAGTAGGTGGGATTTCAATACCCGATATCAAGCTGTATTACAAAGCCACTGTTCTTAAAACAGCTTGGTGCTGGCACAAGAACAGACATATAGATCAATGGAATAGAATAGAGACCCCAGAAATCGACCCAAACCACTATGCCCAATTAATATTTGACAAAGGAGGCAAGAGCATACACTGGAGTCAAGACAGTCTCTTCAATAAATGGTATTGGGAAAATTGGACAGGTACATGCAAAAAGATGAAACTAGACCACCAATTCATACCATATACAAAAATAAACTCAAAATGTATAGACTTAACTGTAAGACGGGAAACCATAAAAATACTAATGGAATCCACAAGCAATGAAATCGCAAACATATGCGGAAGGAATTTCTTCACTGATATGGCTCCTAGGGCAATGGAAACTAAGGAAAAAATAAACAAATGGGATTACATCACAATAAAAAGCTTTTGCATAGCAAAGGAAACCATCAACAAAACAACAAGAAAGCCCACTGCGTGGGAGAACATATTTGCCAATGTTATCACCGATAAGGGTTTAATCTCCAACATTTACAGGGAACTCTTACAACTTAAGAAAAGGAAGATAAACAACCCAATCAAAAAAATGGGCAACGGACCTAAATAGACACTTTTCGAAAGAGGACATACAGAAAGCCGAAAAACATATGAAAACATGCTCAAAGTCACTAATTATAGGAGAGATGCAAATCAAAATGACAATACGGTATCATCTCACACCTGTCAGAATGGCTATCATCAACAAACAACAAGTGTTGGAGAGGATGGGGAGAAAAAACGAACCCTTCTGCACTGCTGGTGGGAATGCAGTCTGGTGCAGGCACTGTGGAGAACAGTATCGAATTTCCTCAAAAAACTAAAAATGGAGCTCCCATTTGACCCAGCGATCACACTTCTAGGAATATATCCCAAGAAGCCAGAAACACCCATCAGAAAGGATATATGCACCCCTATGTTCATAGCAGCACAATTCACCATAGCTAAGATTTGGAAGCCTAAGTATCCATCAGCAGATGAGTGGATTAAAAAACTGTGGAATGGAATACTACGCTGCAGTAAAAACGAGGGAATTCTTGCTATTTGCAACAGCATGGATGAAACTGGAGAGCATTATTCTAAGTGAAATAAGCCAATCAGAGAAAGACAAATACCACATGTTCTCACGCATTTGTGGAATATAAAGAACAACATAGACTGATGGACAGGAACAGACCAGAGACAGAGAAGCAGCAATAAGACTAATCCCCAGAGGAAAAGTATGGGAAAGTGGGGGTAAGGGTGGGACATCAACCAAAGGACTCGTATGCATACATATAAGCCAAACCTACGGACAAAGATAACAGGGGAATGAGAGCATGAGTGGGGGGTTGGGGATTAATGGGGGGATGTGGACACATTTGTAATACCTTAATCAATAAAGAAATTAAAGATTTAAAAAAAATACTAAAATGGCCCCGCCAGTATGGCTCAGTGGTTGAGAATTGACCTGTGAACCAGGAGATCACAGTTTGAATCCCAGTCAGGACATATTCCCGGGTTGCAGTTTCAATCCCCATCAGGGGGCGTGCAGGAGGCAGCCAATCAGTGATTCTCTCTCATCATTGATGTTTCTCTCGCTCTCCCTCTACCTTCCTCTCTAAAATCAATAAAAATATATTTTTAAAAAATACTAAAATGAATAAATAAAATGAGTTTTAAAAAAAAAAACAGAATCCATTTTATTTCCTGACTGTAGACTCCATATCAGAAGCCCAACCAGCTCGCCTGTCAGAGTCTCAAAGAAGTATGAGAAGACAGCCATACAACTCTCCATTTAGGAGGAAACTGAGGCTCAGGGAACTCCTCAAAGGCACAGGGTGGGTTAAAACCAACCAGCTGCCCTAGGCTCAGTGGGTAGAGCGTGGGCCCGAGGACTGAAAGGTCTCGGGTTCCATCTGGACAAGAGCACATACCTCCATTGCAGGCTTGATACCCAGCCCTGGTCGGACATGTGTGGGAGGCAACCAATCGATGTGTCTCTCTCACATCAATGTTTCTCTCTCTGCCTTTCCCTCTCCCTTCCACTCTCTCTAAAAATCAATGGAAAAAAATCCTTGGGTGAGGATTAACCAAGAAACTTTTTTTAATAACTAACTAAATAAAACCACCCAGCCTCGGGGACA
>NW_005871450.1:722725-726441 GCF_000147115.1 Myotis lucifugus | reverse complement strand
CCTATGAACCAGAAGGTCATGGTTCGAGTCCCGGTCAAGGAACATGCCCAGGTTGCAGGTTCAATCCCCAGTGTGGGGCGTGTAGGAGGCAGCCAATCAATGATACTCTCTCAGCATTGATGTTTCTATCTCTCTCTTCCTCTCCCTTCTTTTCTCTGAAATCAATAAAAACTTTTTAAAAAGTAAAAAAGAAAGATAAAAGTAGACTTACTATATAACCCCAAAATCCCACTTGTAGATATATACTCAGGTTAGTAGAAAAAATTCTTTCCTCCTCTTGTGTATCTCCCTTATTATCACACAATTACCCCACTCAGCACTTATTTTTAAAATGTATTTTATTTAATTTTTGCAGAGAGGAAGGTAGAGGGATAGAGAGTTAGAAACACTGATGATGAGAAACATCAATCAGCTGCCTCCTGCACACTCCCCATTGGGGATGTGCCCGCAACCAAGGTACATGCCCTTGACTGGAATCAAACCTGGGACCCTTCAATCCTCAGGCCAAGGCTCTATGCACTGAGCCAAACCGGTTAGGGCCCCACTCAGCACTTTTGACACCACAACTGTAAAGGTTTTCTCATACCAAACAATTCTATAACACCTGCTGGGTGTCCTTTAATTTAACTCCAGTCTGACACTAGCTACTTGGGCATAGTATCAGATTCCACAGGTTAAGAGCTCAGTCCCTCAAGACTTGAAATGCCAATCACAAGCCCAGGTGATCACCTTTGCTTCTGGCCAATAGGCTATAAATCAGAGGTTTCCGTGACTCCTGTCTGAGTTTAATTTATTTTCTAGAGCAGCTCACATAACTTGGGGAAGCAGTTTACTTACATGTACCAGTTTATTATAAAAAGGAAATGATAGCCCTAGCCAGTTTGGCTCAGTGGATAGAGCATTGGCCTACAGACCAAAGAATCCCAGGTTTGATTCCGGTCAGGGGCACGTACTTTGGTTGCAGGCTTCTCCCCAACCTGAGCCCTAACAGGGCTCCTTCAGGAGGCAACCAATTGATGTGTTTCTCTTACATCGATATTTCTGTCTTTCCCTCTCTCTTCCACTCTCCGTATAAATCACTGGAAAATATACTCGGGTGAAGATTAACAACAACAAGGAAAATAAAAAATAAATTTTTAAAAAAGGATATGATAAAGGATACAGAAGAACATCCAAATGAAAGACAGGGGGTTTATGAGAGAAAGTGTGGGGCTTCCATGCCCTCTCCCAGTGAGACATTCCCCCAGCCCTAACATATGATCACCACATGGAAACTGCACCACATATAGGCATGATCCATCATACATTCCATTTCCAGGCCCTCTCCCCTTCCTGGAGATTGGGGTTAGGATTGAGGATTCCAAGCCTCTAATCATGGCTTGGTCTTTCTGGTGGCCATTTCTCACTCAGGAGACCACCAAGAGTCACCGAATAAAACAAAACATATTCCCATCACCCAGAACATTCCCAGGTATTTAGGAGCTCTGTGCCAGGAACTGGGGGAATCTGATGGGAAAATAACAGTGGTATATCCATACAATGGAATACTATTCCACAATTCAAAAATTTAAAAAAGCATGGATGGCTGGCTCAGTGGTTGAGAATCAACATATGAACCAAGAGGTCATGGTTCAATAAACGGTCAGGGCACATGTCCGTGTTGCAGGCTCGATCCCCAGTAGAGAGTATGGAGAAGGCAGCCGATCAATGAGTCTCTCTCATCATTGATGTTTCTATCTCTCTCTCCCTCTCCCATTCTCCCTCAAATTAATAAAAATATATTATTTATGAAATTAAAAGAATGAAATGCCCTGGACAGTATGACTCAGTTGGTTTGGGCATCATCCATGCACCTAAAGGTTGCTGGTTCGATTCCCAGTCAGGGCACATGCCCAAGTTGCTGCAGTAAGGAGCATGCAGGAGGCAGCCAATGAGTGATTCTCTCTCATATCAATCTTTCTCTCTTTATCTCCCTTTCTTTTCCTTTCTCTCTCTAAAAAATCAATAAAATATATTTTTAATGACATAATTATACATGCCACATAAATGAACCTTGAAGACATTATGCTAAGTGAAAGAAAACAGGCATCAATACAACATGTGCTCTGATTTCATTTATATAAAATGTCCAAAATAGGCAAGTCTATAAAGACAAAGTTGATCACTGCTTGCCAAAGCCTGGAAGGTGGGAAGTGGAGAACTAATGATGGGCAGTGGCTTTCTCTTGCAGCTAATGGAGCAGTTCTAAAATTGATTGTGATGATGACTGCACAAATATGAATAGACCAAAGACCATTGATTTGTACACCTTAAATCAATAAATTGTGTGACATGTGAAATCCCTTATTACAAAGCTGTTTGAAAAAACTGGGAGGTGGAAACATTTGCGATCTTTCTCCACAGCATATGTTGTTAATTCACCTCAAATAAAATCTTATAAAATGTCTCCACAATAAATAAATGTATGAAAATAAAAAACTGGGAAGCCGTTCCTAAAAGTGGTTTGAGGAGAAACCAAGATGGCAGCATAGGTTAACGCCGGAGTTTGCTGCCTCAAACAACCACTTCAAAAATACAACTAAAAGACGGAATGGACATCATCCAGAACCACAGGAAGGCTGGCTGAGTGGAAGTTCTACAACTAGGAGGAACCGAGAATCAGAGGAGGCGCAGTGCTGAAGTAAAATATTAAGGTTCGGAGTGCGTGCAGCGCGGGCTGGTGGCTGAGGGCGCGGTTGTCTGTTTCAATCCGGAGGGAGCCCTCAGACTCTGAGCTCCAGATCTGGGCGAGTCTCTAGGGACCCAGACTGAAACAAGAGAAGCGGGACTGTCTGGCTTCGGTCCCTCCGAGGTTTGCAGCGGTTGCTGGGACAGAGAGGCAGAGCCCTGGGGATGGACTGAGAGCAGCCATAACTGCTCCCTCCTCCTCCCTGTTGATCCCGTGGGACCCGCCCCACCCAAGCCCTGCACAGAGCCATTTGCCGGATAGTCTCAGGCAAAGGCTAGATTAGCACCTCCCTAGAAGACAGAAGTTCTCCCACTGCAAACACAGCTGAGTCTCACAGCCAGTTGGCCTGGAGGTCAAGTAGTAATTACCTACAACAATCAAGGCTTGACTACAAGACTGCTCACAGAGACCACAAGGGGGTGCACCAAGAGTGTCTACCTCAGGTAATTGGGACACTTAACACGGAAAGCCACTCTATCGACACAGCGAAGCATAAAAAAATGCCAAGACAAAGAAACAGGCCACAAAGGACAGAACCGGAGGAAAGCAGGCTACTGGATATAGAATTCAAAACCACACTTTTGAGGTCTCTCAAGAGGCTTCTAGAGGCTGTCGATAAACTTGATGAGATGTACAGGAAATCTAATGAGACCCTCGATGGTGTGATAAAGGACCAACTAGAAAGTAAGCATACACTGACTGAAATAAAGAATATTATACAGACTCCCAACAGCAGACCAGAGGAGCGCAAGAATCAAGTCAAAGATTTGAAATTCGAGGAAGCAAAAAACACCCAACCGGAAAAGCAAAATGAAAAAAGAACCCGAAAATACGAAGATAGTGTAAGGACCCTCTGGGACAGCTACAAGCGTACCAACATCAGAATTATAGGGGTGCCAGAAGATGAGAGAGAGCAAGATATTGAAAACCTATTTGAAGAAATAATGGCAGAAAACTTCCCCCACCTGGTGAAAGAAATAGATTTACA
>NW_005871450.1:717591-721551 GCF_000147115.1 Myotis lucifugus | reverse complement strand
CTCTAAAATAAATAAAAAAATATCCATGGGTGAAGATTAAAAAATGTTCAAAGGACCAAATGGAAATTTTGGAGTTTAAAAGTAGAATGATGAAAATTAAAAACTCAGTAGACGGACTCAAAAGCAGATCTGAAGTAGCAAAAAAAAAAAAATGTTGGCAAACTTGATAAGTGAACAAAAGTATCCAATCTAAAAAGAAGAAGGAAGAAAAATGAACAGAACATCAAAGACCTGCAGGACACCATCAATAGAACAACATACACATAATGAAAGTACTAGAAGGAAAAGAGGAAAGGGCAGAGTAAGATCTGGGGAGTACTGGCATCTCAACAGTGTTCTCTCCTCACCACACACATGGATATCTTGCCACTGATTTAGGTCTTTTTCCATTTCTTTCTACAATGTTCTGTATACATCAAACAGGTGGATTTTGTGATATGTAAGTTATACTTTGATAAAGCAAGATGAAAAACATTAATAAAGGGAAGTTTCTTGGGTACTTACACTGGTCCCACGAACTGGATCATTACTCAGTCAGCAGGAGAGATGGACATTGCGTTTTTTCTCTTCCAGGTCTTGAAGGTTCTTAATACTAACCACAAAGCTCTAGGCATCTCTCCTGGGGTTAATTTATTTAAGTCCTGAATCAACCTCATGAATTTTCATCATTTCCTATCAAGCTAAGAGAACCGGGCACACCTCCTCCCTTGTTGCTCCAAGCCTGCCTCCTCCAGCCCCAGCTTACTTGCTCTGCTCCTGAGTGCACCCCGGTTTGGCCTGGGGGGGGGGTGCGATGGCCTCCTCCCCTGGGCTGTCAATATATGTGATTAGATACTGCTGTCCATCTGGTCTGTGCATTGGTGGGTGCTGTGAACGGGGTCATCTCATACTACTTAAGATGGGTTGTCCATCCCTCACCAATGATGTGACCAGGAGGTGATCAGAACAACATGGCTATTTCCTTCACAATCCTACCAGGACTATGGAAAGAGTGGGGTCAGTCCTGTCCAGGTAGGTATCTCAGTAGGTAGAGCATCTTCCCCATACCCAAGGGCACATACAAGACTCAACTAATGAATGCATAAATAAGTGGAACAACAGATCCACACCTCCACCCCATTTCTCTCTCTCTCTCTCTCTCTCTCTCTCTCTCTCTCTCTCTCTCTCTCATCAATAAATAACATTTTATTTTTTAAAAAATATTGGGGTCAATGTTTAACTTCTTTGGCAACCTGCAGCCTCTATCCTCCTCCTAGAAGTCTGTTGTGACTCATTGTTTCTGCTCCCAGTCCCCACACTGAGAAGAGAAAAATGAAAAAACTGACTTCTCTTTCCTTTCTCTCTCTCTCTGCCCCTCTGCCTCTGCATAGGTTGAGCATCAACCTATGAATCAAGAGCGAGAATCATCAATCAAGCTGTCTCCTGCATGCCCCCCACTGGGGGTCAAGCCTAAAACCAGGGCATGTGCCCTGACCTGGAATACCACCGTGACCTCCTTGTTCATAGGTCCACGATCAACGACTGTGACACACCCACCAGGCACAAGCTGTAATATTAACACAGTGCCCAACATTGTGGTAAGAACTTGACCTCAAAGAATCTCACACAGTCCTAGTGGAAGTACTAACAGTTCACCGTCCTATATAATAAAAGTCTAATATCCTAAGTGTCCAGTCGTCCAGTCAACCAATCAAAACTTAATATGCAAATGATATGCCTAAGCTCGCTATGATGTGCACTGACCACCAGGGGGCAGATGCTCCAACTGGTAGGTTAGCTTGCTGCTGGGGTCCGGCCCATGGGGACTGAGAGTTGAGACTTGTGACAATGGGGCACTGTGCCAGGAATCCCAGATGGTGGTCAAATTCAGTAAAACGAGAAGGGGCGGTCAGGTTGAGTGGAAACAAGGTGATGACATCCGTGTCAGTGCTGTTCCCCTCTCCCCGGGGCCAAAGGTGAGGCCTGCCGGCCGCCCTCCTTCTCCCTGCGCTCCTAACAGGGCCAAGATGGCACTTCTGGCCACGAAAAGGTGCAGCTCCAACAGGATACCCGCAATAACTTTGGTCCAGCACTCCCCACCACCCGGCATAATGGTGGTCTCCTACAGCAGCTACTGTGAGCACTCCTTCTGTGACAGCAGAGAGAACATCCCTGAAATTTGGAATCCAGGGGTGATCCCAGGTACCTCGGGAGAAGAGAGAGAAATGGCGGCAACCCGGAAGCGTTGTCCTTTTCTCCCCACAGCTTATCATCCTTTGTGTATTTTCCAATGCGGTTTGCATTCAGCATCGTTTTCTTTCATTTCCGGGGTCTAGCATAGTGGTTATACGATTGTATGCTCTCCACAGTGTGCCCCTGGCATCTCACCTACCCACCCACCCACCGGACTCCTCTTTTTGTGTTCATACCTGGCTTAAGCCCAAGCTGGTCATACAAAAAAGGACTTCAAACTTCTGCTTGTCTTTCTTTTTCTAAATTGTTACCTTGGGTGTTCTCAACGCTGCTCAGAAGTGAGGGATATCAGTGAAGGCTGGGATATACCTTGGGTTTTGTGTCACTAAACAAGATGTCTGTGAAGATCTCTGAACAAGGTGATGGCGTTAACCTAACAATTATTGCTTCCCGGCTGCCACTTGATCATAGCCTGCTTCCCCCATTTGGCCTATCTTTTCAGCTCACTTCCTTCTCTTCCCTCTCTTATCTATTCTGTTCTAGCTGAGGCTGGTATTCAAAATAGTTGATACTGGCCAATCAGAATGGACACGGTTATAAAAGCCAGTCCAGCCCTACCAGTGCCTCGCAGTTGAATATCAACACTGCAATTTCTTACAATTCCCCATATTCACCAAGTTGACTCACAGCTCCAGGACTTTGTCCTTACTGTTTCTTTTGCTACCCCATCAAACCCTCCATTTTCACAAAGCTAACCTCTATTCATGATCTCAACTCAGATATCTGCTCCCTGAAAACATCAATTTCTTTTAGGTAGTTGGGTCTTCCTTTAATTTTTTACTCTTGTACCTAAGACACAGTGCCTACTGAGTTGTATTGAATTATTTACATGTCTTTCTCCTTCTAGACAACGATCCTAGATGGAACTAAGCACAGAGTTTGAAAGTCATGTTGGATGGGGTTCTGACAGCCAAGAAAATCAGTTGGGAAAGAGTGGGGAGGTGGCAGTAATAGGCCTTGATTAGAGTGGTATCAACTGGAAAGACTTGAGGAACACAAGGTAGCAAGGAGAGAACTCCAAAAGCAGGACATACTCTTAAATTGTTCCTCTCTTTCCCCCTCCAGCTCACAATATGTCAACAACCTTCCACTGTCCAACCTGTTTAGCTTTTGGGGCCTGTTTGAGTGCGCCTTCTCTTCCCTGTCCCATTGATACAACTCAATGCTATCAAGGAAAACTTCGGGTTGCTGGAGGTAAACTGAACATCTGATGGTTTCAGAGACTGGAAAACTAGACATTTGAGTGCATCCCAAGAGGTTCTGACACTCAGGGATCCAGGAATGAGGAGGGACTGGATTCCTCTCTGGTTTTCTAAAACATCTGTGTGTCTCCCCATCCTTCCTTGTTCCATAGGAGACGTCGACTCAACTTTGGAGGTCAAAGGCTGTACATCTGTACCTCATTGTGGGCTGATGTCTGGGATATTCACAATTGAACCCATGTGGGTAAAGGAAAAGTGTCCATACTAATCTCTCATTCAATCCTGAAAGGTTGGAAATGGGGCCACCACCTGCTTTCCCATTTCAGTTGGGAGGTTTGTGCTATTGCTGCTGCTATTGCTATAATCACTCAACAGTGTTCCTGTGGAGACATCTGTCCCGAGTCACAGGACACCTCTTTGGACTGGGACCCTCCAACTGCTGGCATGAGTTGATGAGCAGGTGGAGACTTGAAGAACAGAGAGTTCCTATGGATGTGTTTGACATTTCCTAATAAAGTTTCGGCTC
>NW_005871450.1:708432-716907 GCF_000147115.1 Myotis lucifugus | reverse complement strand
TTATTTATTTATTTACTTACTAGAGGCCCTGTACACGAAAATCGTGCACAGGGGTAAGGGGCCCTGAGCCCAGCCTGTGCACTCTCACAAACTGGGATTCCTCAGGGGATTTCCAACTGTCATCCTAAACCAGCAGTCGGATATTCCTCTCACAATCCAGGACAGCTGGCTCCTAACCGCTTCCTGCCTGCTCACTCCTAACCACTCACCTGCCTGCCTGCCTGCCTGCCTGCCTGATTGCCCCTAACCACTCTACCTGCCTCCTGCCTGTCTGCCTGATCATCCCTGATCACCTCTAACCACTCTGCCTGCCTGACTGATCGAGCCTAACAGCTCTTCCTGCCTGCCTGATTGCCCCTAACCATTTGCCTGCCTGCCTGCCTGTCTGATTACCGCTAACCCCTTTGCCTGCCTGCCTGATCGCCCCTAACCAGCCACCTACCTGCCTGATTCTCCCTAACCACTCTGCCTGCCTTCCCGGTAACCCCTAACCGCTCTGCCTGCCTGCCTGCCTCCTGATTGCCTCTAACCCCTCTGCCTGCCTGATCGCTCCTAACGACTCACCTGCCTGCCTACCTGCCTGATCTCCCTAACCCCTTTGTCTGCCTGCCTGATCACCCCTAACTGCTCTGCCTGCCTGCCTGATTGCCCCTAACCACTAGCCTGCCTGCCTGCTCAGTACATGTCATAGCGACCAGTTGTTCCACCGTTCCGGCAATAACTGCCCCCCCCCCGACCCCGCCGGCCTGATCACCCTTCACTGCCTCTGTGTACTGGCCTGATTGCCCCTTATTGCCCTCCCTGCTGACCTGGTCATCCCTAACTGCCCCCCCACACCGCATATTACCCATTTTTTATATAGGATTACTCAAGAATACTAAACTATCTTGTTGTAAAAGACTTTGAGCTCTTTACTGCATTTCCTGAAAGAATAAGATCATTCTCAGCAATCGGACTATCACCATTCCAGAAAATATTGACAGCACACCAAAGGGGTGCAGAGGTACCCTGCAGATGGACTTCAAACACATCAAAATAGAACTCAGTCTTCCTGGAAAGAAAAGAGGTTCTGGGTTGAAAAATGGTGGAGATGTAAAAATTGGCCACCATTCATACTATCTGCATCATGTACAGAACATGATCAAGGGTCTTACACTAGGCTTTCATTACAAGACTAGAGGCCTGGTACACAAAATTTGTATACAGGGGGTCCCCTCAGTCAAACCTGAATCCTCTCCAATCTGGGACCCCTTATGGGATGTCCAACTGCCGGTTGAGGCCAAAACCCCGGGATTGGGCGTAAACCAATGATCAGATAGCCCTCTCACAATCCTGGACTGCTGGCTCCTAATCACTCACCTGCCTGCCTGCCTAGTCACCCCTTACAGTCCCCCACCCCCAGCCTGATCACCCCTCATTGCCTCTGCATGCCGGCTTGATTGCCTTTAACTGGCCCACCTGCCAGCCAGGTCAACCCCAACTACCCCCTCCATGCCAGCCTGGTTACCCCTTACTGCACCACCTGCTGGCCTGGTTGTCCCCAACTGCTCCCCACACCAGCCTAGTCACCCCTCCCTGCCCCCCCTGCCAGCTTAATCACCCGCACTGGCCCCCCTGCTAGCCTGGTCACCCCCTACTGCATGCCTGCCCCCGCTGGCCAGGTCACCCCTAACAGCCCCACCACTGGCCTGATCGCCTCTTATTGCCCCACCCCCTGCTGGCCTGGTCACCCCCAAATGCCTCCCCCATCAGCCTGGTCGCCCCTCATGGCCCCCATGCCAGCCTGGTTGCCCCACGCAGCCTCCTTGTTCAGTCATTTGGTCATCCCTCACTAACCCCCCTGTTGGCCTGGTTGCCCCACAAAACCTCCTTGTTCAGTCATTTGGTCATCCCTCACTAACCCACCTGCCAGTCTGGTCATAGGCAGCCATCTTTGAGGGCATGAGGGTTAATTTGCATATTACCTCTTTATTATATAGGATGAGGTCTGTGTATGCTCATATCCCTATCAACGTCATTATTCAGGAGAATGGTTCTCTTGTTAAAACCAGCGTGAAATGCATGGCTCAGTGGTTGAGTATCGACCTATGAACCATGATCCATTCACAGTCAGGGCACATGCCAGGGTTGTGGGCTCCATCCCCAGTGGGGAGGGGGGGAAACAGGAGGCAGCTAATCAATGATTCTCTTCATTGATGTTTCTCTCCCTCTCCATTCCTCTCTGAAATAAAAATATATTTTTTAAAAAACAGAAATTTCTGCCCTGGCCAGTTTGGCTCAGTGGATAGAGCGCCAGCCTGTGGACTGAAGGGTCCCAGGTTCGAATCTGGTCAAGGGCACATGCCTGGGTTGCGGGTTTCATCCCCAGTAGGGGGAGTGCAGAAGGCAGCCAATCAATGATTCTCTCTCATTGTTGATGCTTCTACTCTCTCTTCCTCTCCCTTCCTCTCTGAAATCAATAAAACTGTTTTAAAAAGAACAAAAAAAAACCCAGAAATTTCTGTCCTGGCCAGCATTGTTCAGTGTTTAGAGCATTGTTGTGCACACCAGAGGATCAATGGTTTGATTCTCGGTCAAGGGTACATACCTGGGCAGGTTTGATCCCTGCTTCCAGTTGAGGCGCACATAGGAGGCAACCAATTGTGTTGCTCTCACATCAATGTTTCTCTCTCTCGCTTTACCCCTCACCCCCTATCACCCACTCTCTCTAAAAATCAGTGGTAAAAATATCATCACTCCACAGGTGAGGATTAAAAAAAAAATTCTTGCCTTGCTTAGTGTGGCTCAGTTGGTGGAGCATCATCCCATACACTAAAAGGTCACAGGGCACCTACACAGGTGGTGGAATTGATCCCCAAGAGGGGTGTGTATAGGACGGAATAAATGTTTCTCACATTGATGTTTCTCTCTCTCTCCCTCTCATTTTATGTGGGTCTTTTGTTCTGAGGTGGGTCTCTTGTAAACCACATATAGTTGGGTCCTGATTTTGTATCCATTCAGCTACAATATGTCTTTTGATTGTGGTATTTAATCCATTTACATTTAAGCTTACCATTGATAGGTACTCATTTATTGTCATTTTAATTCTGTATGCCTAAGTTTCTCTCTATTTCTTCTCAAAACAGCAAATTAGAATGACAATGAGGTATCATCTCACACCTATCAGAATGGCTACCATCAACATATCAATAAATGACAAGTGCTGGCGAGAATGTGGAGAAAAGAGGACCCTAGTACACTGCTGGTGGGAATACAGACTGGTGCAGCCACTGTGTAAAGCAGTATGGAGATTCCTCAAAACATTAAAAATGGAACTCCCATTTAGCCCAGTGATCCCACTTCTAGGAATATATCCTAAGAAACCCAAAACACCAATCAGAAAGAATGTATTCACCCTTGTTCATAGCAGCACAATTTATAATAGCTAAGATCTGGAAACAGCCCAGGTGCCCATCAGTAGATGAGTGGATAAAAAAGCCGTGGTACATTTACACCATGAATTACTATGCAACTACAAAAAAGAAGAATCTCTTACCCATTGATACAGCATGGAGAAAACTGGAGAGTAGTATACCAAGTGAAATAAGTCAGTCAAAGAGCAACAAGTATCACATAAGCTCACTCATATGTGGAATCTAATGAACAATATTAATTGACAAACAAAATAGATCCAGAATCATGGAGGATCCTTAGAGGGAAGGGAGGGAGGGAAGAGATTAACCAAAGAACTTATATGTACATATGCATAACCCATGGAAACAGAAAATGTGTTTTTATTGGGTGTTATTTTTTTTAGAGAGAGAGGAAGGGAGAAGGAGAGAGATAGAACATCGATGAGAGAGAAACATCAACATCGATCAGCTGCCTCCTGCACGCCCTCTGCTGGGGATAGAACCTGAAACCCAGGCATGTGCCCTGACTGGGAATGGACCCGGTGACCTCCTGGTGCATAGGTCACAACTCAACCTCTGAGCCACACCAGCCAGGCAAAGCTCTGTTCTTATCTGTGTCTCTGAGCCACAGCTTGAGAACTGGAGGCAAGGACAGTGGAGGGCTTTTCTCAGAAGGCCCCCTCTGCTTTACACACAGGGCACTGGGCAGGGGTTAGTAGACCCTGGCCTTCATGGCTTGCTTCTCCCAACATGGAAAATCTTCACTACAAACAAGTTGGGGCCAAAGTGACAGAGAGCCCAGTATTCTGAGCCTGTTATCGCTGGGTGGAGCCTGGAACCAATGAGTGACATCTGGGTGGAGGGAAAAGTCCCTAACCTGTCAATCACACCTCCCTGAAATTACCCTGACACATGGACCTGTGGGGTTAAGTAAGGCTGCAGCCTTTCCCCCTGGAAGTGATGCTACCTATAGTCCTCGACTGGGAGACTGAAGAAGGGGAACCTATCTTTTTGTCTCTGCCAACTCATAGTGATTTTCCTCATACAGAGCTGGGGTGGGTGGTGGGCATGGGGGCAGCGGGCATAGGTCAGATGGCACAGATCTGCTGTTCTTACTGATACTTAGTATATGTTCTTGAATGTTTCCTTATAACCCAATTACAGTGACAAACTTCTTTCTTGCTTCTCTGGGAACACAAGAAATTTTCTAAGTTCCTTAACCGGATAGCCCTCAATTACTGACCCCAACATTATATAGGTCATGAGTGGTGACTTCACTAGTGACTAAAAGCTCCCACAGCCACTGGTACATCTCTCCCTGGGCTGCTTAGACGCCAGAACACAGGTTAGGCTCCACCTTCCAGGCCCTTTATTTCTGGCACCTGTGAATTTGTGTCTCATTTGCACCCACCTATTTACTGAAAGACTTTTTCTACAACATATGCCTTTTGAAAAGTGTCTGAGAGCCAAGTATGTGTCAGGTTCTGCACTTAGGACCCATGCCAGGACAAACAACACAGTCCAGCTTGTCTTCCCAAAGATTAGAGTCCCCCAGAGAAATGGGCAGTTGAGTTGCAAGTAGAGAGTGAAAGGCTGGGAGAACATGACCAGAGATCCTTCTACTTGAGGAGTCAGAGAATATCTCCAGAAAGAAATAACATTTTAGTGAAGTCAGAAAAGACAAACTGTCTATGGCAGGCACCAGCCCTCTCTGGCCTCAGGGTCCCTCCTGCCCCAGCAGCCTCCCCACACCTTTGCCATTCAATCAAGCCCACAAAAAGGACAGCTATGATGTATGCTGATGCTTCAGGGTCTGGAGGAGGAGAGGGCTGTATGTGAAGATCCTGTGTGATCCAGCTAATCATGCAGATCGCCTCCCACCTGAAAGATGGTTCTTTCGGGAAAGGACAACAAAGTCACACCTACAGAGAAAGCGGTTTATTGCCAGGCGAGGGGGACTCCAGTTGCAGGGAAAGGATGACACCTCTGTCACTCAGAGTATGCTCTCCATGCTTGAGATGTCTCGGTTTTCTGCAGATCGGGTTCAAAGGCTTCACTGAATCCATGGCTGTGGGTAGGGTCACTCTACAGACATGAAACACAGTCTTGATGTCAATGTGAATGAGTTCTATTGATTTCTTCCAATCAGCCCCCTGGAGTGTTTCTTTTCTCCGTTTCTCCCTGCTCTCCCCCAGTGCTACTCTAGCTCTCTCACACTCCCTCAAAAGACTGTGCATTGCACTCTCTCTTCCCCTCCTGCCTTCTCTCCCTCTACCTTCTCTTACCCCTAATCCTCCCCAATCCTTCCTTCCATGTCTTATCTGCAAACTCTGTTTCTTCTTCCTTTTCTAAATCTCCTCTCTCCATTGTTTGCATTCCATGTTTGTCTTTTACTCTTTTCATTTTTGCTCCCTTTTTTTTCCTGTCCAAACCTCTGCTCCTTGCCTTTCCTCCTCTCCCCTTCCTCCTTTTTCCACCCCTTCAGGTCTCCTCTGTCCTCTCCACATCACCTGACTCCTTTTCTCTATCCAGACTGTCCTTCCCTACTCATCCCTGTCTTTTCTCCTCCTCCCCAGACGCTCTTACCCTGTGTTACTACTAGGAGCAGTCCCTCCAAGCTCCATCCTTGTCGTAGTTTGCAGTGACTGAGCACCAGTTTCTCATTAAACCCCCATCGGTTGTGCAGCTGTGATACAATTTGTTCTTATAGGTAAAGGGGAAGAAACATGGGGTACGGTCTGAAAAGCAGAACAAAAAGATTTAGAAAATTAGCTGTGGTGAGGTTATTTTAGTCTTAGCAAGAGAAAGGGGGTGTGAATGGAACACCGGGGGCTGGGTGAGGAGATGATTGAGGCTTCCACCTGGGAGTCAATTATGGAAATCCCCCCCATGCTCCTCACATGAGGAAAAGCAGCATGCTTACCATCCTTTGTGCAATATTTCCATTTCCCTGAATATTTTTCTTCTAGAGAACACCAACGGTAAAAAGCGTTCTGGAGAGTGCAATCAAAATACGTCTTGCCTTGATAAGTAAATGGGAAAACACAGGATGCCACTGAAAAATGAAGCAGGCATTGTTCTCCTCACAGCTCTTAGGCATCATGAGCTCTGCAGTGATTCTGGTGACATTTCTGTTCAAACCAACCCACCCCAATGAAGGGCCTGCGCGTCCATAGCCCCCTGCTAAGCACCAGGGGTGTCCAGATCCTTATGGCCTGGTGCCTGTCCTGTGACAGTTTTAATGTCCCGTGACATTATTTACCCAGAGACATTTATATCTAGTGGGCATGGAGTTCCAGGAGACAGAGAAGCATACCAGACCACAAAGCAGCCTGATTTAGGATTATACTTTCTTTTAATCCTTACCCAAGGATATGTTTTTACTGATTTTTAAACACAGAAGAGAGGGAGAGAGAGACAAAAATAAACATCCCTCAGTTGCCTCCGATACACGTCCTGACCGGGGATCAAACCTGCAACTTATAAGTATGTGCCCTGACACCGAATCGAACCCACAACCTGTTGCTGATCCTCCAAACGACTGAGTCACCCGGCCAGGGCTAGGATCATAATTCTTTATACCCTGCAGATTTGTTATGTCTAGAGCGTCTGCTTCACCCAATTCAACACCAAAAATCTAAGTCCCTATCACATCTATGAACACAGGTGACGTCTTCTTATTATCATTAATAATCTGCCTCACACCATTCAAAAGATCAATAACAAGCCACATTCACAGGGTAACAAAATGAGTTTCAGCGTGCACTGACTTTGGCACTTGAATAGATTGAAGAGGAAAACTATGGAAACCAGAGAGGGCTTCGTGGCCAAGGCGTCTTTGGCTTGAATGAATTCTCTCAGCTGCATCACTGAATTTACTGGTGGCAAAGCTCGCCTCTCTGCAACTCATGTGCGTATTTCTGTTTGAATAACCTCTGCCCCCACCCAGTCCTGCCTGTGCTTCTTGGACAGGCTCCCTGAGTAGAACACCATCCCTTGGAATGAGGCCTGATCCTGAGACTCCAGCCCCACTATCTACCAGTGGCTTGACCTTAATGACTAGACACCTAGGGGGAGGGGTGGGGAGGGTGCCCCTCCCATTACTGACAGGGCAGACTTAGCCCATGCATGTAAAATACCTTTGAAGAATGCTTGTCGCTCTTGCCACCTAACATTAGTTTGTTTTATTGGATTGTTGCTTTTGTTTTCATTATTTTCCAACATTGCTTATCTATAATAATAAAAGCGTAATATGCTAATTAGACCGGACAGCTGAACGACCTTCCGGACGTCATTCCAGATGTCCATACGGATGAAGCCACTGTGGTAGGGGCCGTGGCAAAGGCAGTTAGAGGCAACCAGGCAGGCAGGGGAATAGTCAGGGGAAATCAAGGAGGCAGGCTGAAGGGTTAGGGGCGATCAGGCAGGCAGGTGAGTAGTTGGGGCTATCAGGCAGGCAGGTGAGCTATTAGGGGCGATCAGGAAAGTAGGTGAGCAGTTAGGGGCATCAGGCAATTAGGCAGAGTGGTTAGGGGCGATCAGTCAGGCAAGCAGAGGCAGTTAGGGGTGATGGCGAGCAGTTAGGGGCTATCAGGCAGGCAAGCAGTTAGGAGCAACCAGGCAGGCAGACGAGTGGTTAGGGGCAATCAGGCAGGCAGGCAGGTGAGCGGTTAGGGGCAAGTCGTCCCAAATTGAGAGAGGGATATCCAACTGCCAGCTTAGGCCTGATCTGCTGCTGATCTGGCTTAAACCAGCAGGACATCCCCTGAGGGGTCCCGGATTGTGAGAGTGTGCAGGCCGGGCTGAGGGACCTCCCCACACCGTGCATGAATGTCATGCACTGGGCCTCTAGTATATATATGGCTAATATGCTAAGTGTCCTTCCCTCCATTCGACAGGTTGCTATGACACTCACCAACCACCAGGGGGCGGACACTCAATGCAGGAGTTGCTGTGACGCACAGAGTAACAGCACCATGGACCTGGCGCCCACAAAGCAACACTTGGCTTCCCCCAAGTGGAACACCCTGGGCAATGTGGCTCATTTGGTTGGAGCATTGTCCCATGCACAAGGGGTCAAAGG
>NW_005871450.1:704737-706749 GCF_000147115.1 Myotis lucifugus | reverse complement strand
ATATTACCCTTTTATTAGTTTAGATTATTGTTAATTTTACCATTAATCCATTTTTGGTGCACTTTCTTCCACCCCAGTCCCAGCCCCTCTCCCCTCCCTTACCTGCATTCACATGGCCCACTTGGAGAAATACATAGGCACCAGTGCACATGAGAAACATTCCCACGTTCAGTACCATGGCTGCTGGCCTTCCCTTGACTGATGAACGTCAGCCTCTGTCGCCTTCTTATATAACATGCTTCCCTCACACCACCCCCTGCAACCGGATAAGAATCAACCTCCCCAGACCCGTGCATGTGTGTTCCTAAGCCTGAGAGCATATAGTTCAAGATTATCTCTCAGCTGAAACCACAGGACATTGGCACATGGCTTCATGTCCCTGAGTCTTGATAACTTAAAATGCATTTAAAACGAGGCAAGGACGTTTGTAAAATCCCTTTGTTTTAGTGTTTCATGACCAGGCAAAAGGGAGAGGGAAAGATGAAAAGGACCATCTGGTCTCACAGGGTGTTCAACCTCATGGATATGGACAATAACTTGGTAAAGGCCAAGGAAGTGGGAGGATGGAGGTAGAAAAAGAGGGGAGGGGAACTCCTGCAAAAATGTCAACATTAAAAAATTTTTAATTAAAGAAATACAGCATGGCTCAGTGGTTGAGCATTGACCTGTGAACCAGGAGATCACAGTTCGAATCCCAGGCAGGACATATGCCCAGGTTGCAGGCTCGATCCCCACTAGGGGGCGTGCAGGAGGCAGTCAATTAGTGATTCTCTCTCATCATTGATGTTTCTCTCACTCTCCCTCTCCCTTCCTCTCTAAAATCAATAAAAATATATTTTTTTTAAAAATACTAAAATAAATAAATAAATTGGAAAAGAGGAAGTAAAACTGTCCTTATTTGCAGATGACATGATATTATACATACAAAACCCTAGAGACTCCATCAAAAAACTACTAGACTTAATACATGAATTTGGCAATGTAGCAGGATACAAAATTAACCCCAAGAAATCTGAGGCATTTCTATACACCAATAGTGAACTTTCAGAAAGAGAGATTATCAAAACAATCCCATTTACTATCGCACCAAAAAAATTAAGCTACCTAGGAATAAACTTAACTAAAGAGGTAAAAGACCTCTACTCAGAAAACTACAGGACATTGAAAAAAGAGATAGAGGAAGACATAAACAGATGGAAGAACATACCATGTTCATGGATTGGTAGAATCAACATCATTAAAATGTCCATACTACCCAAAGCAATCTATAAATTCAACACACTTCCCAATAAACTACCATCGGCATACTTCACAGATCTAGAACGAACTCTCCAAAAATTCATCTGGAATAAAAAAAACCCCGAATAGCTGCAGCAATCCTGAGAAAGAAGAAAGTAGGTGGGATCTCAATACCAGATATCAAGATGTATTACAAAGCCACTGTTCTCAAAACTGCCTGGTACTGGCACAAGAATAGGCATATAGATCAATGGAATAGAATAGAGAGCCTAGAAATCGGCCCAAACCAATATGCTCAATTAATATTTGACAAAAGAGGCAAGAACATACAATGGAGCCAAGATAGTCTCTTCAATAAATGGTGTTGGGAAAATTGGACAGATATATTCAAGAAAATGAAACTAGATCACCAACTTACACCATACACAAAAATAAACTCACAATGGATAAAGGACTTAAATGTTGGACAGGAAACCATAAAAATTCTAGAAGAATCCAAAGGCAACAAAATCTCAGACATATGCCAAAGCAATTTCTTCACTGATACAGCTCCTAGGGCACTTGAAACTAGAGAGAAAATGAACAAATGATACTACATCAAAATAAAAAGCTTCTGCACAGCAAAAGAAACCATCAACAAAACAACAAGAAAACCCACTCCGTGGGAAAACATATTTGCCAATATCATATCTGATAAGGGCCTAATCTCCAAAATTTATAGGGAACTCATACAACTTAACAAAAGGAAGATAAACAATCCAATCAAAAAATGG
>NW_005871450.1:701415-703204 GCF_000147115.1 Myotis lucifugus | reverse complement strand
AGGCAGTGTGGGGTGACTAGGCTGGTGGCGGGGCCAGTTGGGGGCAACCAGGCCAGCAGAGGGGGTCAGTTGGGGGTGACCAGACCAGCAGCTGGGGGCAGTTAGGGGTGACCAGGCCAACAGGGGGGCAGTTAGGGGCAATCAGGTCGACACGCAGAAGCAGTGAGGCACAACCAGGATGGCTGGGGGTGGGGGGGCATTTAGGGGAGACTAGACAGGCAGGCAGGTGAGCAATTAGGAGCCAGCGGTCCAGGATTGTGAGAGGGATCTCCAGGATTGGGCCTAAACCGGCAGTTGGACATCTCCCAAGGATTCCCAGATTGGAGAGGGTGAAGGCTTGACTGAGGGGAACCCCCTCCCCATGCACAAATTTCATGCACTGGGCCTCTAGTCTTGTAATGAAAGCCCAGTGTAAGACCCTTCATCAGGTTCTGTACATGATGTAGATAGTATGAATGGTGGCCAATTCCTACATCCCCATCATTTGTCAACCCAGAACCTCTTTTCTTTCCAAGGAGACTGAGTTCTATGTTGATGTGTTTGAAGTCCATCTGCAGGGTGCCTCTGCATCCCTTCGAAGTGCTGTCAATATTTTCAAGAATGGTGATAGTCCGATTGCTGAGAATGATCTTATTCTCTCAGGAAATGCAGTAAAGAGCTCAAAGTGTTTTACAGCAAGATAGTTTATGTATTCTTAAGTAATCCTATATAATAAAAGGGTAATATGTGTGTGGGGGGGGGGGGTAGTTAGGGGTGACCAGGTCAGCAGGAGGGCAGTTAGGGGCAGTCAGGCCAGCACGCAGTGTTAGTGAGGGGCGATCAGGCTGGAGGAGTGGGAGGCAGTTATTGTCCAAACGGTGGAACGACTGGTAGCTATGACATGCACTGAGCAGGCAGGCAGGCTAGCGGTTAGGGGCAATCAGGTAGGCAGGCAGGTGGAGCAGTTAGGGGTGATCAGGCAAGCAGGTAGGCAGGTGAGCGGTTAGGGGTGAACAGGCATGCAAGCAGAGGGTTAGGGGAGATCAGGCAGGTAGGCAGGCAGGTGAGTGGTTAGGAGCGATCAGGCAGGCAGAGTGGTTAGGGGCAATCAGGAAGGCAGGCAGAGCAGTTAGGGGCGACCAGGCAGGCAGGCAGAGTGGTTAGGGGGAATAGGGCAGGCAGCAGAGGGGTTAGGGGGAATGAGGTAGGCAGGCAGAGTGGTTGGGGCAATCAGGCAGGCAGGCAGGCGAGTGGTTAGGAGCGAACAGGCAGGTGAGTGGTTAGGAGCCAGCGGTCCCGGTTTGCGAGAGCGATGTCCGACTGCTGGTTTAGGATGACAGTTGGAAATACCCTGAGGGATCCCAGTTTGCAAGAGTGTACAGGCCGGGCTGAGGGGCCCCTACCCCTGTGCATGAATTTCGTGCACCTGGCCTCTAGTTAGTAAATAAAATAAGCATGAGAATCTAAAAACATCACCCCCTCCCCAAAGCTTCAGGCCCAGCTCCCTCCTAAATTTCCTCTGTCCACTGAAGAGGCATTAAGTAGGCGGCAGATAAAGGATGGAATTATGTAAAGTGGGCAAGGAACAGATAGGACCTAGAGAAATGGGGCCCATCATAATTGAAGAATTTGGAGTCTGATTTTTCTCATTCTTCCATACTTCCCAGAAAAATACTAGAACCCCAAACAGCCTACTTTGGCCTTAAGATTGGGCTGGGAGTGCTCCAGAGGAGATCAATGCTAGTCTTTTGTTCAGCTCGCAAGAGAAGGTAGCCTATTAAGTGAAAGAAAATCAGACTTAGGTCAAATA
>NW_005871450.1:652537-696032 GCF_000147115.1 Myotis lucifugus | reverse complement strand
CTCCTGCTGACTGAATAATGATCCAGATCGTGGGACCCAGTGTAAGCACCCAAGAAACTTCCCTTTAGTCTTGTTTTTTATCTTGCTTTATCAAAGTATAATTTACATATCACAATATCCACCTGTTTGATGTATACAGAACATTGTAGAAAGAAATGGAAAAAGACCTAAATCAGTGGCAAGATATCCATGTGTGTGGTGAGGAGACAACACTGTTAAGATGCCAGTACCCCCCAAATTGATCTTACTTCTGCCCTTTCCTCTTTTCCTTCTAGCACTTCCATTATGTGTATGTTGTTCTATTGATGGTGTCCCATAGGTCTTTGATGTTCTGTTCATTTTTCTTCCTTCTTCTTTCAGATTGGATACTTTTATTCACTTATCAAGTTTGACAACTTTCTTTTTTTTTTTGCTAGTTCAGATCTGCTTTTGAGACCCTCTACTGAGTTTTTAATTTTCATCATCATACTTTTAAACTCCAAAAATTTCATGTGGTCCTTTGAACATATTTTTATCTTCACCCAGGGATATGTTTATTGATTTTAGAGGGAAAGGGAGAGAGAGAGAGAGAGAGAGAGAGAGAGAGAGAGAGAGAGAGAGAGAGAAACATCAATGTGAGAACATCAATCATCGATTAAACCCGCAACCTGGGTATGTGCACTGATCGGAAATCAAACCTGCCACCTCTCGGTGTACGGGGACAATGGTCCAACCAACTAAGCTACACTGGCCAGGGAGCTTTTAATTCTTAACATATGTTTTCTGGTTTGAATCTGGTAACAAAATTATGGATTAAAATTAGCGGTATTTTCATTGCATAGATGACAAGACAGGGCCAGAGCAGTTAAAATCTTTCCCCAAGGTTGTCCAAGCCAGAAAATGCATGAAGCAGGCCTGGATTCTAGGGTTCCTGTCCAGGCTGTCAAAAGGAGGGCCCCCCTCCTCGCAGGGCACAGGGAGAGACCCCCCCATAAAGCCAGGGGAGGGGATACCATGTGGGCCTTCGTCAAGTCCGATGTAAAATGGGAAACCACCTTTAGGAACAGCTTCCCAGTTTTTTATTTTCATTCATTTATTTTTTGTGGAGACATTTTATAAGATTTTATTTGAGCCAAATTAACAACATATGCTGGGGAGTAGAGATCGCAAATGTTTCCACCTCACAGTTTTTCTGAACAGCTTTGTAGTAAGGGAATTCACATGTCACACAATTTATTGATTTAAGGCATACAATTCAATGATCTTTGGTCTATTCATAGTTGTGCAGTCATCATCACAATCAATTTTAGAACTGCTCCATTAGCTGCAAGAGAAAGCCAGTGCCCATCATTAGTTCTCCACTTCCCACCTTCCAGGCTTTGGCAAGCACTGGTCGACTTTGTCTTTATAGACTTGCCTATTTTGGACATTTTATATATAAATGCAATCATAGTACATGTTGTATTGGTGCCTGTTTTCTTTCACTTAGCATAATGTCTTCAAGGTTTATTCATGTAGCATGTATGATTATGTCATTTTAAAATATATGTTATTGATCTTTTAGAGAGAGAGAGAGGAAGAGAAAGGGAGAGAGAAACATTGATATGAGGAGAAACACCTATTGGCTGCCTGCTGCACGCTCCTTACTGGGGATTGAACCTGCAACTTGGGCATGTGCCCTGACTGGGAATCAAACCAGCAACCTTTAGGTGCATGGATGATGCCCAAACCATCTGAGCCACACTGGCCAGAGCATTTCTTTCTTTTTATTTTTATAAATAATATATTTTTATTCATTTGAGGAAGAAAAGGTGAGGGAGAGAGAGATAGAAACATCAATAATGAGAGAGACTCATTGATGGGCTGCCTCCTCCATATCCCCTACTGGGGATTGAGCCTGCAACCCGGACATGTGCCCTGACCGGGATTCGAACCTTGACCTCCTGGTTCATAGGTTGATGCTCAACCACTGAGCCATGCCAGCCAGGTTCTTTTAAATTTTTGAATTGTGGAATAACATTCCATTGTATGGATATACCACTGTTAATTTTCCCATCAGATCTCCCCAGTTCCTGGCACAGAGCTCCTAAATACCTGGGAATGTTCTGGGTGATGGGAATATGCTTTGTTTTGCTCGGTGACTCTTGGTGGGCTCCTCAGTGAGGAATGGTCACCAGAAAGACTGAGCCATGATTAGAGGCTTGGAATCTTCAGCCCCAACCCCAGTCTCCAGGAAGGGGAGAGGGCCTGGAAATGGAATGTATGATGGATCATGCCTATATGTGGTGCAGCCTCCATAAAAGTCCCAAAAGTACAGGGTTTTGAGAGCTTCTGGGTGGTGATCATATGTTAGGGCTGGGAGAATGTCTTGCTGGGAGAGGGCATGGAAGCCCCGCACTTTCTCTCATAAACCTTATGTCTTCCATTTGGATGTACCTCTGTATCCTTTATCATATCCTTTATTATATCCTTTTTTAATTTATTTTTTATTTTTGTTGTTGTTAATCTTTATCTGAGGATATTTTTCCATTAATTTATAGTGGAAGCGTGTGGAAAAGACAGAAACATCGATGTGAGAGAAACACATCAATTGGTTGCCTCCTGAAGGAGACCTGTTAGGGCTCAGGCTTGGGAGAAGCTTGCAACCAAGGTACGTGCCCTTGACCAGAATCAAACCTGGGACCCTTTGGTCTGTAGGCCGATGCTCTATCCACTAGGCCAAACAGGCTAGGGCTATCATATCCTTTTTATAATAAACTGGTAAATGTAAGTAAAGTGTTTCCCCAAGTTCTGTGAGCTGCTCTAGCAAATAACTTAAACTCAACAAGGGGTCATGGGAACCTCTGATTTATAACCTATTGGCCAGAAGCACAGGGACCACCTGGGCTTGTGATTGGCAACTGAAGTCTTGAGGACTGGACCCTTAAGCTGTGGAATCTAATACTATGTCCAGGTAGCTAGTGTCAGACTGGAGTTAAATTAAAGGACACCCAGCCAGTGTCATAGAATTGTTTGGTATGAGAAAACCTTTACAGTTGTTTTGTCAAAAGGGCATAGTGGGGCCCAACCGGTTTGGCTCAGTGGATAGAGTGTCAGCCTGAGGATTGAAGGGTCCCAGGTTCGATTTCAGTCATGGGCATGTACTTGGTTGCAGGCACATCCCCAATACGGAGTGTACAGGAGGCAGCTGATCGATGTTTCTCACTCTCTATCCATCTCCCTTCCTCTCTGTAAAACATCAATAAAATATTTTTTTAAAGTGCTGAGTGGGGTAATTGTGTGAGAGTAAAGGAAAAACACAAGAAGAAGGTACAGTTTTTCCTACTAACCTGAGTATATATCTACAAGTGGGATTTTGGGGTTATATAGTAAGTCTAAGTTTATCTTTCTTTTTTACTTTTTAAAACGTTTTTATTGATTTCAGAGAAAGGAAAGGAGAGGGAGAGAGAGATAGAAACATCAATGCTGAGAGAGAATCATTGATCGGCTGCCTCCTGCACGCTCCACACTGGGGATTGAACCTGCAACCTGGGCATGTGCCCTGACCAGGAATCGAACCATGAACTCCTGCTTCATAGGTTGATGCTCAACCACTGAGCCACGCGAGCTGGGATAGGTCTTCTTTAAAATCTTTCAACCATTTGCTGTAGTTTGCAGAGTAGATTTTTAAATTTCTTTTGCTAAGTCCATTCCTAAGTATTTTATTCTTTGTTCACTATGGTAAACAAATGGCCCATGGATTCGCACCAGGGTCAGGTGGCTTTCACAGAGTTCCTGCTGACAGTAGAGTCGCCACACCAGCTCAAAGCTCTGAATACATAGAAATCACATTGCCCTGAGAGAAAGGGATTGTGATGTGCATTTTGCAAGTGAGGAAACTGAGGCTCAGAGGAAGGGAAGTATTTCATAACAAGTAAATGAGGGCTCCAGGCCTTTCTGGTCTAGAAAATGAGCTGTGTTTCCAGTGTTACTTGAACTTTGAGCCAGGGTAGGGAAGCCTTTTGGAGGAGATAAATATGGTCACGTGTGAATGTGGCAGGGAAACTCCCACTCTGAGAATGTCCCCGAGGCTGGGTGGTTTTATTTAGTTAGTTATTAAAAAATGTTTCTTGGTTAATCCTCACCCAAGGATTTTTTTCCATTGATTTTTAGAGAGAGTGGAAGGGAGGGGGAGAACAGAGAGAGAAACATTGATGTGAGAGAGACACATCGATTGGTAGCCTCCCACAAGTGTCTGACCAGGGCTGGGTATCAAGCCTGAAATGGATGTATGTGCTCTTGTCCAGATTGAACCCGAGACCCTTCAGTCCTCGGGCCCACGTTCTACCCACTGAGCCAAACCAGGTAGGGCAGCTGGGTGGTTTTAACTCACCCTGTGCCTTTGAGGAGTTCCCTGAGCCTCATTTTCCTCCTAAATGGAGAGTTGTATGGCTGTCTTCTCACACTTCTCTGAGCCTCTGACATGCGAGCTGGTTGGGCTTCTGATGCGGAGTCTACAGTCAGGAAATAAAATGGATTCTGTTTTGTTTTTTTAAAACTTATTTTACTTATTCTTTTTAGTATTTTTTAAAATATATTTTTATTGAATTTAGAGAGGAAGGGAGAGGGAGAGCAAGAGAAACATGAATGATGAGAGAGAATCACTAATTGGCTGCCTCCTGCACGCCCCCTAATGGGGATCGAGCCTGCATCCTGGGCATATGTCCTGACTGGGATTCAAACTGTGATCTCCTGGTTCACAGGTTAATGCTCAACGACTGAGCTATCCTGGCGGGGCCATTTTAGTATTTTTTTTAATCTTTAATTACTTTATTGGTTAAGGTATTACAAATGTGTCCTCATCTCCCCTTTAATCCACAACCCCCCACTCATGCTCTCATCCCCCTGTTGTCTTTGTCTATTGGTTTGGCTTATATGTATGCACACAAGTTTTTTGGTTGATCTCCCGGCCTTACCCCCACCTTCCCCTACTTTCCCTCTGGGGATTGACAGTCTGATCGCTACTTCTCTGTCCTGGTCTGTCCCTGTTCATCAGTCTACATTGTTCTCTATATTCCACAAATGAGTGAGATCATGTGGTATTTATCCTAATCTGACTGGCTTATTTCACTTAGAATAATGCTCTCCAATTCGATCCATGCTGTTGCAAATGGCAAGAATTCCTTCTTTTTACTGCAGTGTAGTATTCCATTGTGTAGATGTACCACTGTTTTTTAATCCACTCATCTGCTGATAGGCACTTACCCTGTTTCCAAATCTTAGCTATGGTGAATTGTGCTGCTATGAACATAGTGGTGCATATATCCTTTCTGATCAGTCGTTCTAGCTTCTTTGGATATATTCCTAGAAATGGGATCACTGGCTCAAATGGGAGTTCCATTTTTAGTTTTTTGAGGAAATTCCATACTGTTCTCCACAGTGGCTGCACCAGTCTGCATTCCCACGAGCAGTGCAAAAGGGTTCCTTTTTCTTCACATCCTCTCCAACACTTGCTGTTTGTTGATTTGTTGATGACAGCCATTCTGACATGTGTGAGATGATACCGCATTGTCGTTTTGATTTGCATCTCTCGTATAATTAGTGACTTTGAGCATGTTTTCATATGTCTTTCGGCTTTCTGTATGTCCTCTTTCGAAAAGTGTCTATTTAGGTCGGTGGCCCATTTTTTGATTGGGTTGTTTATCTTCCTTTTGTTAAGTTGTAAGAGTTCCCTGTAAATGTTGGAGATTAAACCCTTATCGGTGATAATATTGGCGAATATGTTCTACCATGCAGTGGGCTTTCTTGTTTTTTTGTTGATGGTTTCCTTTGCTGTGCAAAAGCTCTTTATTTTGATGTAGTCCCATTTGTTTATATTCTCTTTAGTTTCCATTGCCCTAGGAGCAGTATCAGTGAAGAAATTCCTTCAGCATATGTTTGCGATTTCGCTGCCTGTGGATTCCTCTAGTATTTTTATCATTTCCCGTCTTACATTTAAGTCTATCCATTTTGAGTTTATTTTTGTATATGGTGTGAATTGGTGGTCTAGTTTCATCTTTTTGCATGTATCTGTTCAATTTTCCCAATACCATTTATTGAAGAGACTATCTTGACTCCATTGTATGCTCCAGCCTCCTTTGTCAAATATTAATTGGGCATAGTGGTTTGGGTCGATTTCTGGGTTCTCTATTCTATTTCATTGATTTATATGTCTGTTCTTGTGCCAGTACCAAGCTGTTTTAAGAACAGTGGCTTTGTAATACAGCTTGATATCTGGTATTGAGATCCCACCTACTTTGTTCTTCTTTCTCAGGATTTCTGCAGCTATTCGAGGTCTTTTTTAAATCTAGATGAATTTTTGGGAAGTCCATTCTAGATCTGTGAAATATGCTGTTGGTATTTTAATGGGGATTTCATTGAATCTATAGATTGCTTTGGGTAGTATGGACATTATTATGATGTTGATTCTACCAATCCATGAACACGTCATGTTCTTCCATCTGTTTAAGTCTTCCTCTAACTCTTTTTTCTGTGACCTGTAGATTTTCGCATATAAGTCTTTTACCTCCTTAGTTAAGTTTACTCCTAGGTATCTTAATTTTTTGGTGCGATGGTACATAGGATTGCTTTTTTAGTCTCTCTTTCTGTAAGTTCACTATTGGTGTAAAGAAATGCCATAGATTTCTTGGCATTAATTTTGTATCCTGCTACATTGCCGAATTTATTTATTAAGTCTAATAATTTTTTGATGGAGTCTTTAGGGTTTTCTATGTACAGTATCATGTCATCTGCAAATAAGGACAGTTTTACTTCTTCATTTCTAATTTGGATGCCTTTTATTTCTTCTTCTTGTCTGATCGCAAAGGCTAGTACTTCCAGTACTATGTTGAACATGAGTGGTGAGTGGGGGCATCCCTGTATTGTTCCTGTTCGTAGGGGGAATGGTTTTAGTTTTTGTCCATTGAGTATGATGTTGGCTGTGGGTTTGTCATATATGGCTTTTATTATGTTGAGGTATGATCCTTCTATTCCTACCTTGCTGAGAGTTTTTGTCAAGAAAGGGTGTTGGATTTTGTCAAATGCTTTTTCTGCATCAATTGATATGACTATGTGATTTTTATCTCTCAATTTGTTTATGTGATGTATCATGTTTATTGATTTGCGAATATTGTACCATCCTCGAATCCCCGGGATAAATCCTACTTGGACATGGTGTATGATCTTTCTGATATATTGCTGGATCCGATTTGCTAGAATTTCGTTGAGTATTTTGGCTTCTATGTTCATGAGGGATATTGGCCTATAATTCTCTTTCACTGTGTTGTCTTTATCTGGTTTTGGTATTAGGGTGATGCTGGCTTCATCGAATGAGCTTGGAAGTGGTCCTTCCTCTTGAATTTTTTGGAATAGTCTGAGGAGGGTAGGTTTTAGTTCTTCCTTGAATGTTTGGTAAAACTCCCCTGTGAAGCCGTCTGGCCCTGGACTTTTGTTTGCTGGGAGCTTTTTGATGACTGCTTCAATTTCTTCCATAGTTATTGGCCTATTGAGATTTTTAGAATCTTCCTGATTGAGTTTTGGAAAGTTGTATTTTTCTAGGAATATGTCCATTTCCTCCAGGTTGTCTAGTTTGTTGGAGTAGAGTTGTTCATAGTATTTTTTAACAATTCTTTGAATTTCTGTGGGGTCTGTTGTTATGTCGCCTCTTTCATTTCTGATTTTATTTATTTGGGTCCTCTCACTTTGCTTCTTGGTGAGCCTGGCTAGAGGTTCATCAATCGTGTTTATCCTTTCAAAGAACCTGCTCTTGGTTTCATTGATCTTTTGTATTGTCTTTTTGGTCTCTATGTCGATTATTTCTGCTCTGATCTTTATTATCTCCTTCCTTCCACTCACTCTGGGCTTTTCTTGTTGCTCTCTTTCTAATTCTTTGAGTTGTCGAGTTAGATGATTTACTATCATTTTTTCTTGTTTATTTGAGGTGGGCCTGTAGAGCTATAAACTTCCCTCTCAGGACTGCTTTCATTATGTCCCATAGATTTTGGACTGTTATGCTTTTATTGTCATTAGTTTCCAGGGTGTTTTTAATTTTTTCTTTGATCTCATTGGTAACCTAATCATTATTTACTAGCATGCTATTCAGCTTCCAAGTGTTTGAGTTTTTTGGATTGTTTTTATTGTAGTTTATTTCTAATATTATGCCATCGTGGCCTGAGAGGATGCTTGGTATGATTTCAATCCTCTTGAATTTGGGGAGTCTTTGTTTGTGACCCAATATGTGGTCTATTTTTGAATGTGTATTATGAGCACTTGAGTAGAATGTATATTCCGTGGCTTTGGGGTGAAATGTTCTGAAGATGTCATTTAAGTCCATCTGATCTAGTGAGTCATTTAGGATTGCTGTTTCTTTGCTGATTTTTAGTCTAGAGGATTTATCCAGTGATATCAGTGGTGCATTAAAGTCCCCTACTATGATTGTATTGTTGTTGATCTCTCCCTTGATATCTTCCAGGAGGTTTTTTATGTATTTGGGTCCTCCTGCATTGGATGCACATATGTTTATCAGGATTATATCCTCTTGTTGTATCGATCCCTTTAGTATTATGAAGTGGCCTTCCTTATCTCTTGTTATGGCCTTCACTTTGAGGTCTATTTTGTCAGATATAAGTATTGCTACCCCAGCTTTTTTTTTCATTTTCATTTGCCTGAAAGATATTTTTCCATCCCTTCACTTTCAGTCTGTGTGAGTCTCTTGTCCTGAGGTGGGTCTCTTGTAGACAGCATATATATGGGTCATGTCTTTTTATCCATTCAGCCACTCGATGTCTTTTGATTGGAGCATTTAGTCTGTTTACGTTTAAAGTTATTATTGAAAGTACTTGTTTGTAGTCATTTCTATTTTTGTGCCTGTGTTCTTTCTTACCTTTTTATTTCTTATTTTTACAGCATTCCCTTTAGCATTTCTTGCATTGCTGGCTTGGTAGTGATAAACTCCCTTAGCCTTTTTTTGTCTGCAAAGCTCCTGATTTCCCCTTCAATTTTTATTGATAGTCTTGCTAGGTAGAGAATTCTTGGATTCAGTCCTTTGCTTTGCAACACTTTGTATACCTCCTTCCATTCCCTTCCAGCTTGATGTGTTTCTGTTGAGAAATCATTTGATAATCTGATGGGGGATCCTTTTTAGGTAACTGTCTGTCTCTCTCTTGCAGCCTTTAAGATTCTTTCTTTGTCTTGAATATTTGCCATCGTTATTATGACGTGTCTTGGTGTGGGTCTTTTTGGATTTATCTTGTTTGGGACTCTCTGTACTTGTGTAACTTTTTTCTTCCCCATATCTGGGAAGTTTTCTATCATTATTTCTTCAAATAGATTTGCTAATCCTTGCTGCTCCTCTTGTCCTTCTGGCAGCCTTATTATGCGTATGTTGCTTCGTTTCATGTTGTTCCAAAGCTCCCTTAGGCTCTCCTCCTGGTTTTTAATTTTTTTCTGCAGTTGCTGTTCAGATTGAGCTTGTTTCTCTACCTTATCTTCTAACTCACGAATTCAGTCCTCTGCATCTTCTAGTCTACTGTTGAAACCTTTCATGGTATTTTTGATTGTAGCTATATCACTTTTCATTTCTTCCTGATTCTTGCATAGGTTGCTGAAACAGAGACCCTCCCCTGTTGTGTGTTGCAAATCAGATCCCCCTAGCATGTGCTAGGAGACAAAGTTTCCAAAGAATCCAGTATCAAAGTCTCTGTTGCTTAGCATTGCCTCACATTGAGAATCAGGGTCCCTGTGTGCACATGCACCAAGAATTGGAGTCACTGGCTCTTAGTCTGAATGCACTGGGAATCAGGGATCCCAGGCGCAGGTGATAAGAAACAGAGTCAATTCACAGGTGCTTAGTGCTGCCTCCCGCCCACAGAATTAGGGGTCCCAGAGCCTGTGCTGCGGGGAACAAGTTCCCAATGTTCGCGCATCCCAGGCTAAGATTCCTGTAGCAGCACTGAGGCCCAAGCAAGCCGTGGGTCTACCAGTTACTATGGCGCTGCCTGCCAGCCTATGGGGAGGGGGATGGGCTCTGTAACTCACCGAAATCTGCCGCCTGGATGTCTGGCTTCTTGATGTCTGTGGGTCTGTAGCTGTGGTCGCAAGTCTCTGTCCCCAGTGGCTGCAGGGTCCTGGTTTGCGTCTGAGACCAGACTGGGTGGGGCTGAGACCAGGATCCTAGTCTCAAGCAGCTCTGTTTCTCAAGATGGCATGGTCTCTGTGCCTGCACTGGCCTCCCAAGAGTGTCTGCGCTGGAAGCACGGCTCCGCCGGCTAAGACTGCCCGGTTTGGCAGCCCCTTAGAAGACTTGCAGAATCTAACTGTCCCTAGCTCATACACACACACACCACACACGTGCACACACTCCTCTATCACTCCCTTGCTGTCTCATACTCTCCCCATCCCTACCTTCCTGCCAGTCACCATCTTCGAATCTTTACTATTTTTTTAATTAAAATTTTCTAAATGTTGTTATTGCAGGAGTCCCCCTCCCTTCTTTGCCCACCTCCACCCTCCCACTTCCTTGGCCTTCACCAAGTTCTTGTCCATATCCATGGGGTTGAACACCCTGTGAGAGCAGTTGGTCCTTTTCATCTTTCCGTCTCCCTTTTGCCTGGTCATGAAACACTAAAACAAAGGGATTTTACAAACATCTCTGCCTCGTTTTAAATGCATTTTAAGCTATTGAGACTCAGGGACATGAAGCCATGAGCCAATGTCCTGTGGTTTCAGCTGAGAGATAATCTTGAACTTTATGCTCTCAGGCTTAGGAACACACATGCACGGCTCTGGGGAGGTTGATTCTTATCCGGTTGCAGGGGGTGGTGTGAGGGAAGCATGTTATATAAGAAGGTGACAGAGTCTGACGTTCATCAGTCACGGGAAGGCCAGCAGCCATGGTACCGAACGTGGGAATCTTTCTCATCTGCACTGGTGCCTATGTATTTCTCCAAGTGGGCCATGTGAATGCAGGTAAGGAAGGAGAGAGGGGCTGGGACTGGGGTAGAAGAAAGTGCACCAGACATGGGTTGAATGGTAAAATTAATAATAATCTATACTAATAAAAGGATAATATGCTAATTAGATCGGGAGACCTTCTGCGAGACCTTTGAGACATACTTCCAGACAAAGCCATGGTGGCGGAGCCGAGGCAGAGGCGGTTAGGGTCGATCAGGCTGGCAGAGGGGGGAGGGCAGTTGGGGGTGAGCATGTCGGCAGGGAGGGGCAGTTGGGGGCAATCTGGCCGCCAGGAGGGGTAGTTGGGGGTGAACAAGCCAGTGGGGTTGGGGGCAGTTGAGTGCGACAGGCCAGGGGGAGAGGAGTTGGGGGTGAGTAGGCCAGCAGTGGGAGCAGTTGGTTACAAGCACCATCAGCAGGGGGTCAGTTGAGGGCAATCAGGCCAGCAGGACGGGAAGCTGGGGATGATCAGGTCAGCAATTGGGGGGGGGTAGTTAGGGGTGATCAGGCCGACATGCAAAGTGGTTAGGAGTGATTAGGCATGCAGGCAGGTGAGTGGTTAGGAGCCAGTGGTCCTTGATTGCAAGTGGGATTTCCAACTGCCCTGTGGGATCGAGTTTAAACTGGCAGTCGGACACCCCCAAGGGGTCCCAGATTGGAAAGAGTGCAGGCCGGGTTATACCTCACCCCTCGTGCCATGCATGAATTTTGTGCAGCAGGCCACTAGTATTAATAATAATCCTATTTAATAAAAGTCCAGTGACCATAATGGCAGAACGACCAGAACATCTGCTCAATCAGTCACTATGAGGAGCACTGACCACCTCTCAGTCCCTTTCTTAGGCCAGCAGGCTCTGGTCACCAATGGTGAACGGGGACCTGGGGTGGGTGGCGGGGGATGCGGGGGGCCCCACACAAAGAAGGTGACCAATGGCAGAGGTGGGGCCGGCAAGTGGGCAGGAACAGCCGACCTCTCTGTCCCTCCGCTGGCTGGATGGAGAACGGGGAACTGGGGTGGGTTGTGGCAGGGGGCGGGGCTGGCTGCCAGCAGCCAGGGAAGATGGCCATGATCACAGGCTAGGCCTGGGGACTCTACCCATGCACGATTTCGTGAACCAGGCCTCTAGTAAATAATAATAATGTTCTTGAGTGTGCCTCAAGGGCCAAACACTGTTATTTTTTTTAATCCTCACCTGAGGATATGTTTTTATTGATGTTAGAGAGAGAGGAAGGGAAAGAGAGAGAGAGTGAGAGACAGAGAAACATTGATTGGTTGCCTTCTGTATGGGCCCCAACTGGGGACTGAACCGACTGGGGAATGCTCCAACTACCTGAACCACATTGCCCAGGGTGGCCAAATTCTAGTAAGGACTTGTTTTATCTAAAACAAGTTTCTGAAGTGTAAGCCTAGTCAGTCTTACTCAAAAGCTCATAGTATTATTAACTATTGATCCCCATAACAGCTGCCTCATTCCTAAATTTGCTTTCCAGTATTCCAGACATAAGCCCCTCCCTTCACACAAGGTTTCATATATTGTTCACAGTGAGTTATTGATGTAAATAGGGATACATGTTTGGGATAACAGAGAAGCCATATTGTCAGGGCACATGCACCATTAATGTGGTATGGGTTGAGTCCCATTTGGCTATTTAACCCTAAGTTGTCAGTATGATTGCAATCAGAAAGTGCAAGATTCTTACTCATCTGGTATGTCTTGCAGCCTTCTCCTGTACCCGTTTCTATTAGAATGGTCTTCAAACTGTGAAGATAATACAGTGTTGCTAACCATAGTCACTATGTTGTAGAGCACATCCACAGAGCTTATACTTGGTGTTCTTACCACAGTACAAAATTATAATGTTTTAATGTGAAAAAAGTTAGAGGGGCAGAGCATTTGTGCCATCAAATGGACTCAGACCATCCCCACCCATCTCTCTTCTCCTCCATCCATCTCCTCTCCCCCTGTATTTTTTCCAGCTCAGTTGCAGCCTGGGACCCTCTGTCCTCTGCAATTATTTCAGAGTAGTGGCCTGGTGCACGAATTCATGCACATTGGAAGGAAATTAATTAGCAATTAATTTTGCTATTTGCCCTTTCTGTATAATAGAAGTATCAACCAAATTCACGATCAAAAATGACAGATGGAAACACATGAGTGTGAGTGATGCCAGCAAGAGCTTTATATGTATTGCATATGCATTGGTCAACTTAGCCTTTCATGTATATAGAATAAACTTGCTTAATTAGACCTGCTTTCTGATTTAGCTAAACTTTTTTTCCAGCCCAGTGAAGCACCCCAACTTCTCTTTTAAGTAATTGTCACCAACACAGCAGTAAATATCAACACAATGCAGGAGTGTTTGACTATATTCTGCGCAGTGAGAAAACATGAAGTCATTTTCAAAGTCCTCCATTTCTTACTTCTTTTCAGTTGGGTCAAGTTTCTAAGCTTTCTAAATCTCCATTTTCTGACTAGTGAAAAGAAAATAGGATTCCACCGAGTCTCCTATCTAGATACTCCCGGACATCTGTGGGGATCAAATGAGATGAGGCACGGGAAAGCACTTCACAGTCTGGGCTGTGGGCTGCATTTTGTGCCATGGTGTCTTGGCAGCATCAACTGCAATTTGGTGGACTGTCCTCCAGGGTGGTGGCTGGGCCTGTGTTCCACTTGGGGGAAGCCAAGTGTTGTTTTGTGGGCTCCAGGTCCATGGTGCCCTATCTCTCTGCATCACAGCAACTCCTGCCTTGAGCGTCTGCCCCCTGGTGGTTAGTGCGTGTCATAGCACCCTGTTGAATGGAGGAAGGTCACTTAGCATATTAGCCATATATATATTAGAGGCCCAGTGCATGACATTCATGCACGGGGTGGGGAGTTCCCTCAGCCTGGTCTGTATCCTCTCACAATCCGGGACCCCACGGGGGATGTCCTGCCAGTTTAGGCATGATCTGTAGCAGATCAGGCCTAAACGGGCAGTCAGACATCCCTCTCGCAATCTGGGACCACTGGCTCCTAACCACTCACCTGACTGCCTGCCTGATTGCCCCTAACCACTCTCCTTCCTGCCTGATTGCCAGCCTGATTTTTGCCAACTGCTCGCCATCACCCCTAAATCCCTCTCGCAATCTGGGACCCCTGGCTCCTAACCAATCACCTGCCTGCCTGCCTGATTGCCCCTAACCACTCGCCTGCCTGCCTGATTGCTCCTAACTGCTTGCCTGCCTGATAGCTCCTAACTGCTCGCCATCACCCCTAACTGCCTCTGCTTGCCTGACTGATCACCCCTAACCACTCTGCTTAACTGCCTGATGCCCCTAACTGCTCACCTGCCTTCCTGATCACCTCTAACAGCTCACCTGCCTGCCTGATCACCCCTGACCATTGTACCTGCCTACTTGATTGCCACTAACTGCTCGCCTGCCTGCCTGATTGCCCCTAGATGCCTTTGATTCAGCCCCTGCCATGGCGGCTTCTTCCGTTGTACGTCCAGTATGACATCCAGAAGTTCATTCAGGTGTCCGTCCTAATTAGCATATGATGCTTTTATTATTATAGATAAGCAATGTTGGAAAATAATGAAAACAAAAACAACAATCAAATCAAACAAACTAATGTTAGGTGGCAACCATGATCAGCAGTCTTCAAAGGTATTTTACATGCATGGGCTAAGTCTTCCCTCTCAGTAATGGGAGGGGCAGGTGCACCCTTCCCCTCCCACTCCCCCCAAGTGTCTAGTCATTAAGGTCAAGCCACTTCTTAATGTGTCTTTAACGATTTTTTTCTTTTTAGAGAGAGAGGGAGATGGACAGAGATAGAACATCGATGAGAGAGAAACATCAACATCAATTAGCTGCCTCCTGCACTCCCTCTGCTGGGGATAGAACCTGAAACCCAGGCATGTGCCCTGACTGGGAATGGACCCAGTGACCTCCTGGTGCATGGGTCAGCACTCAACCTATGAACCATACTGGCCAGGCAAAGCTCTGTTCTTACCTGTGTCTCAGAGCCACAGCTTGAGAACTGGAGGCAAGGACAGTGGAGGGCTTTTCTCAGAAGGCCCCCTCTGCTTTACAAAAAGGGCACTGGGAGAGGGTTAGTAGACCTTGGCCTTCATGGCTTGCTTCTCCCAACATGGAAAATCTTCATTACAAACAAGCTGGAGCCAAAGTGACAGAGAGCCCAGTATTCTGGGCCTGTTATCACTGGGTGGAGCCTGGAATCAATGAGTGACATCTGGGTGGAGGGAAAAGTCCCTAACGTGTCAATCACACCTCCCTGAAATTACCCTCTGACACATAGACCTGTGGGGTGGAGTAACGCTGGCAGCCTTTTCCCCTGGAAGTGATGCTACCTATAGTCCTTGACTGGGAGACTCAAGAAGGGGAACCTATCTTTATGGCTCCGCCCACTCATAGTTACTTTCCTCATACAGAGCTGGGGTGGGTGGTGGGCATCCGGGCGGTGGGCGTAGGTCAGATGGCACAGATCTGCTGTTCTTACTGATACTTAGTATATGTTCTTGAATAAATGTTTCCTTATAATCCATTTACAGTGACAAGCTTCTTTCTTGCTTCTCTGGGAACACAAGAGATTTTCTAAGTTCCTTAATTAGATAGTCCTTATGATGGCTCCGTTTAAGTTATAGTCTCAATTACTGACCCCAACATTATATAGGCCATGAGTGGTGACCACACTAGTGACTAAAAGCTCCCACAGCCACTGTTACATCTCTCCCTGGGCTGCTCAGGCCCCAGACACAGGTTACGCTCTGGCTTCCAGGCCCCCTATTTTTGGCACCGGTGAATTTGTGTCTCATTCGCACCCAACTATTTACTGAAAGAATTTTTCTACAATATATGCCTTTTGAAAAGTGTCTGAGAGCCAAGTATGTGTCAGTGTCTGCACTTAGGACCGATGCCAAGACAAATAACACAGTCCAGCTTGTCTTCCCAAAGTTTAGAGTCCCCCAGGGAAATGGGCAGTTGAGTTGCAAGTAGAGAGTGAAAGGCTGGGAGAACATGACCAGACATCCTTCTACTTGAGGAGTCAGAGAATATCTCCAGAAAGAAATAACATTTTAGTGAAGTCAGAAAAGACAAACTGTCTGTGGCAGGCACCAGCCCTCTCTGGCCTCAGGGCCCCTCCTGCCCCAGCAGCCTCCCCACACCTTTGCCATTCAATCAAGCCCACAAAAAGGACAGCTATGATGTATGCTGATGCTTCAGGGTCTGGAGGAGGAGAGAGCCGGATGTGAAGATCCTGTGTGATCCAGGTGGTCATGCAGACCGCCTCCCACCTGAAAGATGGTTTCTTTCGGGAAAAGACAACAAAGTCACACTTGCAGAGAAAGCGGTTTATTGCCAGGCGAGGGGGACTCCAGTTGCAGGGAAAGGATGACACCTCTGTCACTCAGAGTATGCCCTCCATGCTTGCGATGTCTTGGTTTTCTGTGCTTTGTGTTCAAAGGCTTGACTGAATCCATGGCTGTGGATAGGGTCACTCTAGGGACATGAAACACGGTCTTGATGTCAATGTGAATGAGTTCTATTGATTACTTCCAATCAGCCCCCTGGAGTGTTTCTTTTTTCTGTTTCTCCCTGCTCTCCCCCAGCACTATCCAGCTCTCTCACACTCCCTCAAAAGACTTTGCATTGCACTCTCTTCCTCTCCTGCCTTCTCTCCCTCTACCTTCTCTTACCCCTAATCCTCCCCAATCCTTCCTTCCATGTCTTATCTGCAAACTCTGTTTCTTCATCCTTTTCTAAATCTCCTCTCTCCATTGTTTGCATTCTTTCTTTGTCTTTTATTCTTTTTAATTTTGCTCCCTTTTTCTTTCCTGTCAAAACATCTGCTCCTTGCCCTTCCTCCTGTCCCCTTCCTCCTCCTCCCACACCTCCAAGTCTCCTCCAGCTCTCCACATAAGCTGACTCCATCTCTCTAACCAACTCTGTCCTTCCCTACTCATCCCTGTCTTTTCTCCTCCTCCCTAGATGCTCTTACCCTGTGTTACTACTAGTAGCAGTACTTCCAAGCTCCATCCTTGTCGTAGTTTTCAGTGACTGAGCACCATGCCCTTCTAATGAAACTCCCTTCGGTTGTGCAGCTGTCATACATTTTGTTCTTATAGTTAAAGGGGAAGAAACATGGGGCAAAGTCTGAAAAGCAGAAAAAAGGGTGTGAAAATTAGCTGTGGTGAAGTTATGTTAGTCTTAGCAAGAGAAAGGGGATGTGAAGCCGAAACCGGTTTGGCTCGGTGGATGGAGCGTCGGCCTGCGGACTGAAAGGTCCCAGGTTCGATTCCGGTCAAGGGCATGTACCTGGGTTGCGGGCACATCCCCAGTGGGAGTTGTGCAGGAGGCAGCTGATCGATGTTTCTCTCTCATCGATGTTTCTAGCTCTCTATCTCTCTCCCTTCCTCTCTGTAAAAAATCAATAAAATATATTTAAAAAAAAAAAAAAGAAAGGGGATGTGAATGGAACACAGGGGCTGGGTGAGGTGATGATTGAGGCTTCCACCTGGGAGTCAATTATGGAAATCCCCCACATGCTCCTCACGTGAGGAAAAGCAGCATGCTTACCATCCTTTGTGCAATATTTCCATTTCCCTGAATATATTTCGTCTAGAGAGCACCACTTGCGTAGAGAGTCCTGGAGAGTGCAATCATAATAAGTCTTGCCGTCATAGGTAAACGGGAAAACACAGGCATCCCCTGAAAAATGAAACAGGCATTGTTCTCCTCACAGCTTTTAAGCATCATGGGCTCTTCAGTGATTCTGGCTACGTTTCTCTTCAAGCCAGCCCACCCCGACAAAGGGCCTGCGCATCCAGAGCCCCCTGCTAAGCACCAGGGGTGTCCAGATCCATATGGCCTGGTGCCTGTCCTGTGACAGTTGTAATGTCCCGTGACTTTATTTACCCAGAGACATTTATTTCTTGTGGGCATTGGAGTTCCAGGAGACAGAGAAGCATACCAGACCACAAAGCAGCCTGATTTGGGATCATACATTCTTTTAATCCTTACCCGAGGATATGTTTTTACTGATTTTTAGACACAGAAGAAGGGAGGAAGGGAGAGACAGAGAGAAACATCCCTCAGTTGCCTCCCGTACACGTCCTGACAGGGGATCAAACCTGGAACCTATAAGTATGTGCCCTGACACCGAATCAAACCTACCTCTTGCTGATCCTCCAACCGGCGGAGACACCGGGCCAGGGCTAGGATTATTCTTTACAGGCTGCTGATTTTTTGTGTCTGGAGTTCCTGCGTTACCCGATTTAGCAGCCGTATTTGAAGTCCCTTTCACATCTATGAACACAGATGATGTCTTCTTATTATCATTAATAATCTGCCTCACACCATTCAGAAGATCAATAACAAGCCACATTCACAGGGTAACAAAATGAGTTTCAGCGTGCACTGGCTTTGGCACTTGAATAGATTGAAGAGGAAAACTATGGAAACCAGAGAGGGCTTCGTGGCCAAGGCGTCTTTGGCTTGAATGAATTCTCTCAGCTGCATCACTGAATTTACTGGTGGCAAAGCTCGCCTCTCTGCAACTCATGTGCCTATTTCTGTTTGAATAACCTCTGCCCCACCCAGTCCTGCCTGTGCTTCTTGGACAGGCTCCCTGAGTAGAACACGATCCCTTGGAACGAAGCCTGATCCTTAGACTCCAGCCCCTCTATCTACCAGTGGCTTGATCTTAATGACTAGACACCTGGGGAGAGGGGGAGGGGAAGGGTGCGCCTGCCCCTCTCATTACTGACAGGGCAGACTTAGCCTATGCATGTAAAATACCTTTGAAGAATGCTGATCACAATTGCCACCTAACATTAGTATGTTTGATTTGATTGTTGTTTTGTTTTCATTATTTTCCAACATTGCTTATCTATAATAATAAAAGTGTAATATGCTAATTAGACTGGACAGCTGAACGAACTTCCAGATGTCATTCCGAACATCCATCTGCACGAAGCCACCATGGCAAGGGCCAAGGCAAAGGCAGTTAGGGGCAATCAGGTAGACAGGCGAGCAGTTAGAGGCAATCAAGCAGGCAAGCAGAACGGTTAGGGGCAATCAGGCAGACATGCAGAAAGGTTAGGGTCGAAAAGGCAAGCAGGCAGAAGGGGTAGGGGTTATCAGGCAGGCAGGTGGACCTTTAGGGGCAATCAGGAAGGCAGGTGAGCAGTTAGGGGCATCAGGCAGGTACACAGAGTGGTTAGGGGTGATCAGTAAGGCAAGCAGAGGCAGTTAGGGGTGATGGCGAGCAGTTAGGAGAAATCAGGCAGGAAAGTAATTAGGTGCGATCAGGCAGGCAGGAGAGTTGTTAAGGTCAATCAGGCAGGCAGGCAGATGAGCGGTTAGGAGCCAGTGGTCCCAGATTGCAAGAGGGATGTACAACTTCCGGTTTATGCCCCTTCTGCTGCAGATCGGGCCTAAACTAGCAGGACATCCCCCGAGGGATCCCGGATTTTGAGAGGGTGCAGGCCGGGCTGAAGGACCTCCCCACCCCGTGCATGAATGTCATGCACTGGGCCTCTAGTATATATATGGCTAATATATGTGTCCTTCCCTCCATTTGACGGGTTGCTATGACACGCACCAAACACCAGGGCGCAGACGCTCAATGCAGGAGTTGCTGTGACACACAGAGAAATGACACCATGGACCTGGCACCCACAAAGCAACACTCAGCTTCCCCCAAGGGGAACACAGGCCCCGCCACCACCCCAGAAGGACAGCCCAGCAAATTGCACCTGATGCTGCTGAGACCCATGGCAATTATGCAGCCCACAGCCAAGACCGGTCCTGAAATGGTGGCTGTGGGCACCGGGTAATGACGTCACATAGCAAGGCCTGGCTTTCTCGCCCTAGCAATGACTAGCCTCCTTGCATTTTCTTCAGCCCAAGAACATGACTTGCTTTATAGCCAGGTGGAAACACTTTACACTGTAATCAAATGTCTGTGAAGTGTTTTCCGATGCCTCATCTCTTTTGACCCACACTAAAGTCCGGGAGTAGGTAGATAGGAGACTATTTTCTTTTCAATAGCCAGAAAATGGAGATTTAAAAAGCTTAGAAACATGTCTTAACCGGTTTAGCTCAGTGGATAGAGTGTCAGCCTGTGGACTCAAGGGTCCCAGGTTCAATTCCAGTCAAGGGCATGTACCTTGGTTGCGGGCACATACCCAGTGGGGAGTGTGTGGGAGGCAGCTGATCGATGTTTCTAAATCTCTATCCCTCTCCCTTCCTCTCTGTAAAAAATCAATAAAATATATATTTAAAAAAAAAAAAACCTTAGAAACTTGACCCGACTGAAAAGAAGTAAGAAATGGTGGACTTTGAAAATGACTTCATGTTTTCTCACTGCGCAGAATATAGTCAAACACTCCTGCAGTTAAATATTTCACCCTTTGTTTTCCCTGTGTGATCTACAATAATAATCTGCTTCGTGTTGATATTTACTGCTGTGTTGGTGACAATTACCTAAAAGAGAAGTTAGGGTGCTTCACTGGGCTGGAAAAAAAGTTTAGCTAAATCAGAAAGCAGGTCTAATTAAGCAAGTTTATTCTATATACATGAAAGGCTAAGTTGACCAATGCATATGCAATACATATAAAGCTCTTGCTGGCGTCACTCGCACATGTGTTTTCATCTGTCATTGTCAATCGTGAATTTAGTTGACATTTCTATTATACAGAAAGGGAAAATAGCAATATTAAAATATTACTTCTAATTAATTTCCTTTCAATGTGCATGAATTTATGCACCAGTCCACTACTCTGAGATAATTTCAGAAGGACAGAGGGTCCCAGGATGCAACTGAGCTGGAAAAAATACAGGGGTAGAGGAGATGGATGGAGTAGAAGAGAGATGGGTGGGGATGGTCTGAGTCCATTTGGTGGCACAAATGCTCTGCAGCTCTAACTTTTTTCACATTAAAACATTATAATTTTATACTGTGGTAAGAACACCAAGTGTAAGCTCCATTGGTCCGCTCTACAACATAGCGATTTAGTTAACAACACTTTATTTTCTTCACATTTTGAAGGCCATTCTAATAGAAACGGGTACAGGAGAAGGCTGCAAGACATCCCAGATGAGTAAGAATCTTACACTTTCTGATTGCAATCATACTGACAGCTAAGGGTTAAATGGCCAAATGGGACTCAACCCGTACCACATTAATGGTGCATGTGCCCTGACAATATGGCTTCTCTGTTATCCCGAACATGTATCCCTATTTACATCAATAACTCACTGTGGACAATATATGGAACCTTGTGTGTAGGTCTGGAATACTGGAAAGCAAATTTAGGAATGAGGCAGCTGTTGTGGGGATTGAGAGTTAATAATACTATGAGCTTTTGAGTAAGACTGACTAGGCTTACACTTCAGAGACTTGTTTAAGAAAAAACAAGTCCTTACTAGAATTTGGTCACCCTGGGCAATGTGGCTCAGTTAGTTGGAGCATTGTCCCATGCACCAAACGGTCAAGGGTTCAATTCCCAGTCAGGGCACATATATAGATAGTGGGTTCAGTCCCAGTTGGGGCCCATACAGAAGGCAACCAATCAATGTCTCTCTCTCTCTCTCTCTCTCTCTCTCTCTCTCTCTCTCTCTTTTTCTCTCTTTAACATCAATAAAAACATATCCTCAGATGAGGATTTAAAAAAAAAGTGTTTGGACCTTGAGGCACACTAAAGAACATTATTATTATTTACTAGAGGCCCAGCTCATGAAATCATGCATGGGTAGAGTCCTCAGGCCTAGCTTGTGATCAGGGCCATCTTCTCCGGCTGCTGGCAGCCAGCCCCGTCCCCTACCACCACCCACCCCATTTCCCCATTCTCCATCTAGCAATGGGAGCCTGACAGCCGGGGAAGGGATCAAGAGGTCGGCTGTTCCCGGCCACTTGCCGGCCCCACCCCTGCCATCGGTCACCCTTTGTGTGGGGGGCAACTGGCCAGGCGGGGACCTTGGCCTGGCGCCACACGCATCCCCGCCTCCCACCCCAGGTCCCCATTCACCATCGGTGCCTGCAGACCTGAAAAAGGGACTGAGAGGTGGTCAGTGCACATCATAGTGACTGGTTGGGCAGTCGTTCTGGTCATTTTGCCATTATGGTCACTGGGCTTTTATTATATAGGATTATTATTAATACTAGTAGCCTGGTGCACAAAATTCGCACACGGGAGGGGCGGTGTTGTTCAATCCGGCCTGCACTCTCCAATCTGGGACCCCTTGGGGGATGTCCGACTGCCGGTTTAGGCTCGATCCCACAGGGCAGTCAGACATTTCTCTCGCAATCCAGGACCACTGGCTCCTAACCACTCACCTGCCTGCATGCCTAGTCACCCCTAACCATTCTGCTTGCCAGTCTGATCACCCCTAACTGCCTCCCATTGCTGACCTGATCGCCCCCAACTGACCCCCTGCTGACGGTGCTTGCACCCTACTGCCCCCTAACGCCGGCCTTCTCGTCCCCAACTTCCCTCCCCCGGCCTGCTCGCACCCAACTGCCCCCACCCCCACTGGCTTGCTCACCCCCAAGTGACACCCCCTGCTGGGCAGCTTGCCCCCAACTGCCCCCTCCCCGGACTGGTCACCCCTAACCACCTCTGCCTCGGCTCCGCCACCATGGCTTTGTCTGGATGGATGTCTGGAAGGTCCTCCAGAAAGGCTCCCAATCTAATTAACATATCACTCTTTTATTAGTATAGATTATTATTAATTTTACCATTCAACCCATGTCTGGTGCACTATCTTCCACACCGACTCTTAGCCCCCTCTCCCCTCCCTTACCTGCATTCACATGGCCCACTTGGAGAAATACATAGGCACCAATGCAGATGAGAAAGATTCCCACGTTCGGTACCATGGCTGCTGGCCTTCTCGTGACTGATGAACATCAGCCTCTGTCACCTCCTTATATAACATGCTTCCCTCACACCACCCCCTGCAACCAGATAAGAATCAACCTCCCCAGGGCCGTGCATGTGTGTTCCTAAGCCTGAGAGCATAAAGTTCAAGATTATCTCTCAGCTGAAACCACAGGACATTGGCTCATGTTTTCATGTCCCTGAGTCTCAATAGCTTAAAATGCATTTAAAATGAGGCAGAGATGTTTGTAAAATCCCTTTGTTTTAGTGTTTCATGACCAGGCAAAAGGGAGAGGGAAAGATGAAAAGGACCATCTGCTCTCACAGGGGGTTCAACCCCATGGTTATGGACAAGAACTTGGTAAAGGCCAAGGAAGTGGGAGGGTGGAGGTGGGCAAAGAGGGGAGGGGGACTCCTGCAATAATGTCAACATCAAAAAAGTTTTAATTAAAAAAATACTAAAATGGTCCCACTGGCATGGCTCAGTGGTTGAGCATTAACCTGTGAAGCAGGAGATCACAGTTCGAATCCAAGTCAGGACATATGCCCAGGTTGCAGACTCCATCCCCACTAGAGGGAGTGCAGGAGGCAGCCAATCAGTGATTCTCTCTAATCATTGATGTTTCTCTTGCTCTCCCTCTCCCTTCCTCTCTAAAATCAATAAAAATATATTTTAAAAAAATACTAAAATGAATAAATAAAATAAGTTAAAAAGAACAGAATCCATTTTTCTCTTTTTATTGATTACGGTATTACAAATGTGTCCTATCCCCCCAATGTCCCCTCATCCCCCCAATCTGCACTCACCCCTCACCCCCTGTTGTCTACATCCATCGCTTATGCTTATATGCATGCATGCAAGTGCTTTGGTTGATCTCTCCCCTTCACCCCCACCCTCCCCTGCTTTTCCTCTGAGTTTTCAGCATCTGATCAATGCTTCTCTGTCTCTACATCTGTTTTTGTTCATTGGTTTATGTTGTTCATTATAATCCACAAATGAGGAGAGCATGTGATATTTATCTTTCTCTGACTGACTTATTTCACTTAGCATAATGCTCTCCAGCTCCATCCATGCTGTTGCAAATGGTAGGAGTTCCTTCCTTTTTACAGCAGCATAGTATTCCATTGTGTAGATGTGCCAAAGTTTTTTAATCCATTCATCTGCTGATGGGCACTTAGGCTGATCCCAAATCTTAGCTATTGTAAATTGTGCTGCTATGAACATGGGGGTGCATATAACCTTTCTGATTGGTGTTTCTGTTTTCTTGGGATATATTCCTAGAAGTGGGATCACTGGGTCAAATGGAAGTTTCATTTGTAGTTATTTAAGGAAACTCCATACTGTTCTCCACAGTGGCTGAACCAGTCTGCATTCCCACCAGCAGTGAACAAGGGTTCCTTTTTCTCCGCATCCTCACCAGCATTTGTCACTTGTTGATTTGTTGATGATAGCCATTCTGAAAGGTGTGAGGTGGTACCTCATTGTTGTTTTGATTTGCATCTCTCAGATGATTAGTGACTTTGAGCATGTTTTCATATGTCTCTCAGCCTTATGTATGTCCTCTTTCAAAAAGAGTCTATTTAGGTCCGTTACCCATTTTTTGATTGGGCTGTTTATCTTCCTTTTGTTAAGTTGCATGAGTTCCCTGTAAATGTTGGAGGTTAAACTTTATCAGAGATATCATTGGCAAATATGTTCTCCCATGCAGTGGGCTTTTTGTTGTTTTGTTGAGCAGAAGCTGTGCAGAAGCTTTTTATTTTGATATAGTCCCATTTGTTTATTTTTCTCTTTAGTTTCCATTGCCCTAGAAACTGTCAGTAAAGAAATTCCTTCATGCCGAACCGGTTTGGCTCAGTGGTAGAGCGTCGGCCTGCAGACTCAAGGGTCCCAGGTTCGATTCCGGTCAAGGGCATGTACCTTGGTTGCGGGCACATCCCCACTGGAGGGCGTGCAAGAGGCAGCTGATCGGTGTTTCTCTCTCATTGATGTTTCTAACTCTCTACCCCTCTCCCTTCTTCTCTGTAAAAAATCAATAAAATATATTTTTAAAAAAAAGAAAGAAATTCCTTCAGCATATGAGATTTTGCTACCTGTGGATTCCTCTAATATTTTTATGGTTTCCTTTCTTACGTTTAAGTCCTTTATCCATTTTGAGTTTATTTTTGTGTATGGTGTAAGTTGGTGGTCTAGTTTCATTTTTTTTTTTTTTGCATGTGTCTGACCAATTTTCCCAACACCATTTATTGAAGAGACTGTCTTGACTCCATTGTATGTTCTTGTCTCCTTTGTCAAATATTAGTTGAGCATAGTGGTTTGGGCCAATTTCTGTGTTCTCTATTCTATTGCATTGGTCTATATGTCTGTTCTTGTGCCAGTACCAGGCAGTTTTGAGAACAGTGGCTTTGTAATACAGCTTGATATCTGGTATTGAGATCCCTCCTACTTTGTTCTTCTTTCTCAGGATCACAGCAGCTATTCGGGGTTTGTTTTTGGTGTGTTTATTTTTATTCCAGATGAATTTTTGGAGAGTTCTTTCTAGATCTGTGAAATATGCCATTGGTAATTTAATGGGGATTGCATTGAATCTATAGATTGCTTTGGGTAGTATGGACATTTTGATGATGTTGATTCTACCAATCCATGAACACGGTATGTTTTTCCATCTGTTTATGTCTTCCTCTATCTCTTTTTTCAATGTCCTATAGTTTTCTGGATAGAGGTCTTTTACTTCCTTAGTTAAGTTTATTCCTAGTTATCTTAATTTTTTTGGTGCAATGGTAAATGGGATTGTTTTTTTAATTTCTCTTTCTGTAAGTTCACTATTGGCGTATAAAAATGCCATAGATTTCTTGGGGTTAATTTTGTATCCTGCTACATTGCCAAATTCATTTATTAGATCTAATAATTTTTTGATGAAGTCTTTAGGGTTTTCTATGTACAGTATCATGTCATCTGTGAATAATGACAAATTTACTTCTTCTTTTCCAATTTGGATGCCTTTTTTTTCTTCTTCTTGTCTGATCGCTTTGGCTAGCACTTCCAGTACTATGTTGAACAGGAGTGGTGAAAGTGGGCATTCCTGTCTTGTTCCTGTTCTTAAGGGAAATGGTTTTAGTTTTTGCCCATTGAGTGTGATGTTACCTGTAGGTTTGTCATATAAGGCTTTTATTATGTTGAGGTATGATCCCTCTATTCCCACTTTGCTGAGCATTTTTATCAGAAAAGGGTGTTGTCAAATGCCTTTTCTGCATCAATCAATATGATTATGTGATTTTTATCTCTCAGTTTGTTTATGTGATGTATCACATTTATTGATTAGCAGATATTGTACCAGCCTTGCATTCCTGGAATAAATTCCACTTGGTCATGTTGTATGATCTTTCTAATGTAATGCTGGATCCAATTTGCTAGAATTTTGTTGAGGATTTTGGCATCTATGTTCATCAGGGATATTTGGCCTGTAATTCTCTTTCTTTGTGGTGTCTTTATCTGGTTTTGGGATTAGGGTAATGCTGGCTTCATAGAAAGAGCTTGGAAGTGTGCCTTCCTCTTGAATTTTTTGGAATAGTCTGAGAAGGATTGGCTTTAGTTCTTCTTTGAATGTTCAGTAAAACTCCCCTGTGAAGCCATCTGGTCCAGGGCTTTTGTTTGCTGGAAGTTTTTTGATTACTGTTTCAATTTCATCAGTAGTTATTGGCCTACTCAGGTTTTTTTATTCTTCCTGATTGAGTTTTGGAAGCTTGTATTTTTCTAGGAATGTGTCCATTTTCGAGGTTGTCCAGTTTGTTGGAGTAGAGTTGTTCATAGTATTTTTTGACAATTCTTTGTGTATCTGTAGGGTCAGTTGTTATTTCGCCTCTTTCATTTCTGATTTTGTTTACTTGGGTCCTCTCTCTTTGTTTCTTGGTGAGCCTGGCTAGAGGTTCATCAATCTTGTTAATCCTTTCAAAGAACCAGCTCTTGGTTTCATTGATCTTTTGTATTGTTTTTTTGGTCTCTATATCATTTATTTCTGCTCTGATCTTTATTATTTCCTTCCTTCTGGATACTGTGGGATTTTCTTGTTGCTCTCTTTCTAACTCTTTGAGTTGTAAGGTTAGATCATTTATTACCAGTTTTTCTTGTTTTTTGAGGTAGGCCTGTAGAGCTATGAACTTCCTTCTCAGGATTGTTTTCATTGTCTCCCATAGATTTTGGATTGTTATGTTTTCATTGTCATTTGTTTCCAGGATGCTTTTAATTTCTTCTTTGATCTCTCTGGTAACCCAGTCATTGTTTAATAGCATGCTATTTAGCCTCCAAGTGTTTGATTTTTTTCAATGTTTTTATTGTAGTTGATTTCTAGTTTTATGCCATTGTGATCTGAGAAGATGCTTGTTATGATTTCTATTCTCTTGAATTTGAAGAGACTTTGCCTGTGTCCTAATATATGGTCTATCTTTGAAAATGTCCCATGTGCACTGGAGAAGAATGTATATTCTGTAGCTTTGGAGTGAAATGTTCTGAAGATGTCAATTAAGTCCATCTGATCTAGTGAGTCATTTAGGATTGCTGTTTCTTTGCTGATATTTTGTTTAGAGAATTTATCCAGTGGTATCAATGGGGTATTAGAGTCCCCTACTATGACTGTATTGATATCGATCTCTCCCTTGATATCTTCCAGAAGTTGTTTTATGCATTTGGGTGCTACTGTGTTGGGTGCATATATGTTTATCAGAGTTATAGCTTCTTGTTGAATTGCTCCCTTTAGTATTATGTAGTGGCCTTCCTTATCTCTTGTTATGGCCTTTACTTTGAGGTCTATTTTGTCAGATATAAGTATCACAACCCCGGCTTTTTTCTCATTTCCATTTGCCTGAAAAAATTTTTTCCATCCCTTCACTCTCAGTCTGTGTGAACCCTTTGTTCTGAGGTGGATCTCTTGCAGACAGCAAATATATGGGTCATGTTTTTTATTCATTCAGCTACCCTGTGTCTTTTGATTGGAGCATTTAATCCATTTACATTTAATGTTATTATTGAAAAGTACTTGTTTGTGGTCATTTTTATTCTTAATGTTTGTGTTTCTTCTTGTCTTTCTGTTTCTTCTTTTTAGAGCAGTCCCTTTAGCATTTCTTGCATTGCTGGTTTGGTGGTAATAAACTCTCTTAGCCCTTTTTTGTCTGTGAAGCTCCTGATTCCACCTTCAATTTTGAATGATAGCCTTGCTGGGTATAGTATTCTTGGATTCATTCCCTTGCTTTGCATCACTTTTTATATTTCATTCCATTCCCTTCTTGCCTGGTGTGTTTCTGTTGAGATGTCAGCTGATATTCTAATAGGAGATCCCTTGTAGGTAACTTTCTGTCTCTCTCTGGCAGCCTTTAAGATTCTTACTTTGTTGTTGGTGTTTGCTAATTTAATTATGATGTGTCTTGGTGTTGGTCTTTTGGGGTTCATCTTGTTTGGCACTCTATGTGCTTCTTGGACTTGTGTAGTGTTTTTCTTGCCAGTATCAGGGAAGTTTTCTGTCATTATTTCTTCAAACAGGTTTTCTATTCCTTGCTTCTCCTCCTCTCCTGGTACCACTATTAAGTGAACGTTGTTTTGTTTTGCATTGTCCCAAGGCTCCCTTAGGCTCTCCTCTTGCTTTTTAAGTTTTTTTTTCAGTTGCTCGTGTGTTTGTGTGTTTTTTCCTACCTTGCCTTCTAATTAGCTGATGCGGTCCTCAGCCTCTTCTAGTCTGCTGTTTAAGCCCTCCATTGTGTTCTTTATTGCAGCTATGTCGTTCTTCATTTCCTCCTGGTTCCTTTTTATGTTGGTGACATTCTCATTCAGCTCCTTATAATTCCCATTGAGTTGTGTGTATTTGTCATCCAGCCATTTGAGCATCCTTATAACCATTACTCTGAATTCTTTCTCTGATAAATTAGTAGCCTCCGTTTCATATAACTCCCTTTCTGGTGATTCCTCTTTTTCTTTCTTTTGTGGATTGCTTTTTTGTCTTCCCATGTTTTGCGGTAATGTTTTCATTGTAGCTCTGATTGCTTTGCTACCCAGTTTCTTTTGGGCATGGTGCTACTGGTGTGACCTCTCAGGTCTCCTGGGCTTGGTAGTCTAGTGTAGCTCCCTACTTGAACTATTTGGGTTCTCTTGATGTAGGCCTGCAAGCTGGAAAGGCACAACTGAGGTCTCTAGAAGTCAGCAGCTATGGAGGGGGTGTCTCAATTTTTGCTGTCTTGTGCCCTTGGTTGAAATCACACGTGCCCAGCGGGGACTCACAATGGCACCCAGGAACCGTCTGTTAGGGTGGTGGGGCTCTGGAGGCCTGCTTTCTGGAAAGGCGTGACTGTGGTGTCCAGAGTTCTGTAGTTGTGGGGTGAGTAGACTCAGCTTTTGCTGCTGCCTCCATGGTTGGATACACGCGAATCCAGTGGCAGTTCACAGGGGCACCTGTAGTGTGTTTGCCAGCAGGGTGTACTGACACACTCTGAAGGGCCCTGGCACTGAAGCCACTGGATTGCAGTGTCTTTGGGCAGATATCCCGGAAGAGGGAATTCAGCATTTCTACACCCCAGCAGTGCACCCCTGTTGAAGTGCGTGTCCAGCGGGGTACACAGCGGCACCCCAGGGCTGCCTGTGGAGTGGTGGTCTTGGGAGACCTGCACGCTGGAAATGCATGCAACTGTAGTGTCCAGAGTTCTGTAGCTGTAGGGTGGGGAACCTCAGTTTTTGCTGATGCACCTGTGGTGGATAGGCGTGCGTTCCCAGTGGTGGCACACAGGAGCACCCGCAATGAGTTTGCTAGCGCAGGTGCACTAAAGCACTCTGAAGGGCCTGGAATGCTTAATTGAGGCGTCTTTGGGCAGGTATCCTGGGTGGGTGAATTCAGAATTTCTACTGCCCAGGAGAGCGCGTCCCTATTAGTCCAAGATCGGACCCAGCAGAGGCTCACTGTGACTTCCCAAAGTGGCCTGTGGATAGATGGGCTCAGGGGGAGTGAGCAACTGTATTAGGGCCTCTGAGGGGCCCTGATGCTGAAGGGCCCTGGCACTGAAATTGCACAGCTGGGTGTGTGTGGACAGTAATTTAGGCAGAAGGAATTCAGAATTTCTACTGGGGGGCAGTGCGCCTGTGTCTGTACAAAATCACATCCAGTTGGGGCTCACGGTGACTCCTAAGAGAAGTCTATGGAGTGGTGTGCCTCGGAGATCTTGAGACGGGCGAATGCGGAGGTCTGCCCCTGAGGAGGGGGAGGCTGCACTTACTGCTGCTGGCATGGTACACCTTTGAAGGTGGAGATCCCAGGGTCTGCGAGTCTGCAGGTGGGCAGCAGGATTTTGACTGGAGTGTCCCAGGCGTGTCTGGGTGGTGGTGCTGATGAGTTCCTAGAATAGGGCCCTCTCCCCCTTTAAGATGGGGTGGGATCTGTGCCTGAGTCCAGAATCCATTTTATTTCCTGACTATAGACTCCCCATCAGAAGCCCAACCAGCTCGCCTGTCAGAGTCTCAGAGAAGTGTGAGAAGACAGCCATGCAAGTCTCCATTTAGGAGGAAAATGAGGCTCAGGGAACTCCTCATGGGCGCAGGGTGAGTTAAAACCACCCAGCTGCCTACCTGGTTTGGCTCAGTGGGTAGAACGTGGGCCCGAGGACTGAAGGGTCTCGGGTCCAATCTGGACAAGAGCACATACCTCCATTGAAGACTTGATACCCAGCCCTGGTCAGACACATGTGGGAGGCTACCAATCGATGTGTCTCTCTCACAACAATGTTTCTCTCTCTGTCTTTCCCTCTGCTTTCCACTCTCTCTCAAAATCAAAGAAAAAAAATATCCTTGGGTGAGGATTAACCAAGAAACATTTTTAATAATTAAATAAATGAAACCACCCAGCCTCGGGGACATTCTCAGAGTGGGAGTTTCCCTGCCACATTCACACGTGACCATATTTATCTCCTCCAAAAGGCTTCCCTACCCTGGCTCAAAGTTCAAGTAACACTGGAAACACGGCTCATTTTCTAAACCAGAAAGGCCTGGAGCCCTCATTTACTTGTTATGAAATACTTCCCTTCCTCTGAGCCTCAGTTTCCTCACTTGCAAAATGCACATCACAATCCCTTTCTCTCAGGACAATGTGAGTTCTATATATTCAGAGCTTTAAGCTGGTGTGGCTACTCTACAGACAGCAGGCGCTCTGTGAAAGCTACCTCACCCTGGTGCAAATCCGTGGGCCATTTGTTTACCACAATAAACAAGAATAAAATATTTAGGAATTGATTTAGCAAAAGAAATTTAAAAATATACTCCACAAACTACAGCACATGGTTGAAAGATATTAAAGAAGACCTAGCCCAGTTGGCGTGTCTCAGTGGTTGAGCATCAACCTATGAACCAGGTGGTCATGGTTCGATTCCCGGTCAAGGAACATGCCCAGGTTGCAGGTTCAATCCCCAGTGTGGGGCATGCAGGAGGCAGCCGATCAATAATTCTCTGAGTATTAGTGTTTCTTTCTCTCTCTTCCTCTCCCTTCCTTTCTCTGAAATCAATAAAAACTTTTTAAAAAGTAAAAAAGAAAGATAAAGTAGACTTACTATATAACCCTAAAATCCCACTTGTAGATATATGCTCAGGTTAGTAGGAAAAACTATGTCTTCCTCTTGTGTTTCTCCCTTACTCTCACTCAGGAATTTTGTAAATATATATTATTGATTTTTTTACAGAGAGAAAGGGATAGAAAGTTAGAAACATTGATGATGAGAGAGAAACATCCATCAGCTGCCTCCTGCACACTCCCTGTTGGGGATGTGCCCGCAACCAGGGTACATGCCCTTGACTGGAATCAAACCTGGGACCTTTCAATCCTCAGGCCAAGGCTCTATGCACTGAGCCAAACTGGTTAGGGCCCCACTCAGCACTTTTGACACCACAACTGTAAAGGTTTTTTCATACCAAACAATTCTATGACACCTGTTGGGTGTCCTTTAATTTAACTCCAGTCTGACACTAGCTACCTGGACATAGTATCAGATTCCACAGGTTAAGGGCTCAGTCCCCCAAGACTTCAGATGCCAATCACAAGACCAGGTGGTCACCTGTGCTTCTGGCCAATAGGCTATAAATCAGAGGTTCCCATGACCCCTGGTTGGGTTTAATTTATTTGCAAGAGCAGCTCACAGAACTTGGGGAAGCAGTTTACTTACATTTACCAGTTTATTATAAAAAAGATATGATAGCCCTAGCCAGTTTGGCTCAGTAGATAGAACATCGGCCTACAGAACAAAGGGTCCCAGGTTTGATTCTGGTCAAGAGCATGTACCTTGGTTGCAGGCTTCTCCCCAGCCTGAGCCCTAGCGGGGATCCTTCAGGAAGCAACCAATTGATGTGTTTCTCTCACATTGGTGTTTCTGTCTTTTCCTCTCTCTTTCACTCTCCCTATAAATCAATGGGAAAATATCCTTGGGTGAAGATTAACAACAACAAAAATAGAAAATAAATCTTTAAAAAAAAAAAGGATATGATAAAGGATACAGAGGTACATCCAAATGGAAGACATGGGGTTTATGGGAGAAAGTGCGGGGCTTCCATGCCCTCTCCCAGCGAGACATTCTCCCAGCCCTCACATATGTTCATCACCCAGAAGCTCCCCAAACCCTGTGCTTTTGGGACTTTTATGGAGGCTGCACCACATATAGGCATGATCCATCATACATTCCATTTCCAGGCCCTCTCCCCTTCCTGGAGACTGGGGTTGGGGCTGAAGATTCCAAGCCTCTAATCATGGCTTGGTCTTTCTGGTGACCATTCCTCACTGAGGAGCCCACCAAGAGTCACTGAGCAAAACAAAGCATATTCCCATCACCCAGAACATTCTCAGGTATTTAGGAGCTCTGTGTCAGGAATTGGGGAGATCTGATGGGAAAATTTAAAGTGGTATATCCATAATATGGAATATTATTCCACAATTTAAAAATTTAAAAGAGCCTGGCTGGCAGCTCAGTGGTTGAGCATCAATGTATAAACCAGGAGGTCATGGTTCGATTCCCGGTCAGGGCACATGCCCAGGTTGCAGGCTCGATCCCCAGTAGGAGGTATGTAGGAGGCAGCCGATCAATGAGTCTCTCTCATCATTGATGTTTCTATTTTTCTCTCCCTCTCCCTTTCTCCTCAAATCAATATAAATATATTATTTATAAAAATAAAAACAATGAAATGCCCTGGCCAGTGTGGCTCAATTGATTGGGCATCATTCATGCACCTAAAGGTTGCTGGTTCTATTCCTAGTCAGGGCACATGCCCAAGTTCAGGTTCAATCCCCAGTAGGGAGCATGTAGGAGGCAGCCAATAGATGTTTCTGTCTCATATCAATGTTTCTCTCTTTCTCTCCCTTTCTCTACCTCTCTCTCTAAAAAATCAATAAAATATATTTTTAAATGACCTAATCATACATGCCACATGAATAAACCTGAAGACATTATGCTAAGTGAAAGAAAACAGGCACCAATACAACATGTGCTATGATTCCAATTATATAAAATGTCCAAAATAGGCAAGTCTATAAGACAAAGTTGATCAGTGCTTGCCAAAGCCTGGAAGGTGGCAAGTGGAAAACTAATGATGAGCAGTGGCTTTCTCTTGCAGCCAATGGAGCTGTTCTAAAATTGATTGTGATGCCTTAACTGGTTTGGCTCAGTGGATAGAGCTTCCGCCTGTGGACTGAAGGGTCCCAGGTTTGATTCTGGTCAAGGGCATGTACCTTAGTTGCAGGCACATCCCCAGTAGGAGGTGTGCAGGAGGCAGCTGATCGATGTTTCTCTCTCATCCATGTTTCTAACTCTCTATCCCTCTCCCTTCCTCTCTGTAAAAATCAATAAGATATATTTTAAAATAAAACAAAATTGATTGTGATGATGACTGCACAACTATGAATAGACCAAAGATCATTGAATTGTACGCCTTAAATCAATAAATTGTGTGACATGTGAATTCCCTTACTACAAAGCTGTTCAGAAAAACTGTGAGGTGGAAACATTTGCGATCTCTACTCCCCAGCATATGTTGTTAATTTGGCTCAAATAAAATCTTATAAAATGTCTCCACAAAAAATAAATGAATGAAAATAAAAAACTGGGAAGCTGTTCCTAAAGGTGGTTTCCCATTTTACATCGGACTTGACGAAGGCCCACATGGTATCCCCTCCCCTGGCTTTATGGGGGGGTCTCTCCCTGTGCCCTGCGAGGAGGGGGGCCCTCCTTTTGACAGCCTGGACAGGAACCCTAGAATCCAGGCCTGCTTCATGCATTTTCTGGCTTGGACAACCTTGGGGAAAGATTTTAACTGCTCTGGCCCTGTCTTGTCATCTATGCAATGAAAATACCGCTAATTTTAATCCATAGTTTTGTTACCAGATTCAAACCAGAAAACATATGTTAAGAATTAAAAGCTCCCTGGCCAGTGTAGCTTAGTTGGTTGGACCATTGTCCCCATACACCGAGAGGTGGCAGGTTTGATTTCCGATCAGGGCACATACCCAGGTTGTGGGTTTAATCGATGATTGATGTTCTCACATTGATGTTTCTCTCTCTCTCTCTCTCTCTCTCTCTCTCCCTTTCCCTCTAAAATCAATAAACATATCCCTGGGTGAAGATAAAAATATGTTCAAAGGACCACATGAAATTTTTGGAGTTTAAAAGTATGATGATGAAAATTAAAAACTCAGTAGAGGGACTCAAAAGCAGATCTGAACTAGCAAAAAAAAAAAAAAGTTGGCAAACTTGATAAGTGAATAAAAGTATCCAATCTGAAAAGAAGAAGGAAGAAAAATGAACAGAACATCAAAGACCTGTGGGACACCATCAACAGAACAACATACACATAATGAAAGTACTAGAAGGAAAAGAGGAAAGGGCAGAAGTAAGATCAATTTGGGGGGTACTGGCATCTTAACAGTGTTGTCTCCTCACCACACACATAGATATCTTGCCACTGATTTAGGTCTTTTTCCATTTCTTTCTACAATGTTCTGTATACATCAAACAGGTGGATATTGTGATATGTAAATTATACTTTGATAAAGCAAGATGAAAAACAAGACTAAAGGGAAGTTTCTTGGGTGCTTACACTGGGTCCCACGATCTGGATCATTATTCAGTCAGCAGGAGAGATGGATATTGTGTTTTTTCTCTTCCAGGCATTGAAGTTTCTTAATACTAACCACAAAGCCCTAGGCATCTCTCCTGGGGTTAATCTAATTACTTCCTGCATCACCCTCATGAATTTTCATCATTTCCTATCAAGCTAAGAGAACCGGCACAACTCCTCCCTTGTTGCTCCAAGCCTGCCTCCTCCAGCCCCAGCTTCCTCGCTCTGCTCCTGAGTGCACCCCAGGTGGGCCTGCGTGGGGTTCGATGGCCTCCTCCTCTGGGCTGTGAATATATGTGATTATATACTGCTGTCTATCTGGTCTGTGCAGTGGTGGGTGCTGTGCATGGGGTCATCTCATACTATTTATGGTGGGGTGTCCCTCCCTCACCAATGGTGTGACCAGGAGGTGATCAGAACAACATGGCTACTTCCTTCACAATCCTACCAGGACTATGGAAAAAGTAAGGTCAGTCCTGGCCAGGTAGGTAGCTCAGTAGGTAGAGCATCTTCCCTCTACCCCAAGGGCACATACAAGATTCAATTAATGAATGCATAAATAAGTGGAACAACAGATCCACACACCTCTCTCTCTATCTCTCTCTATCTCTCTCTATCTCTCTCTCTTTCTCTCAAAATCAATAAATCAAATTTTATTTTTAAAAAATAGTGGGGTCAATGTTTCACTTCTTTGGCAACCTGCAGACCTCTATCCTCCTCCTAGAAGTCTGTTGTGATTCACTGTTTCTGCTCCCAGACCCCACACTGAAAAGAGAAAAAGGAAAAAACTGACTTCTCTCTCCTTTCTCTTTCTCCTTCCCTCTGCCTCTGCATGTCTGTTTCTATCTCTCAGCCCTTGCCTAAATCTCTCAGTGATTCCAGGCTTTTACAAAATACAAGAGGTTATTTTTAATACTCAAAGATGCTAGGAAAAAACTCACTTGAAATCTTGGCTTAATGGAGTGTCTACCTATTTTATAGGTGGGGGGGAGTGCTGATAAAATGCAAGTGATTTCTGAATATTCTATTTTATTATTTTAGGAGGGAAATATACAAAATGTTTAGTGTGACTCAAATATTGTAGGTTGATGTGAGCTTCAAAACTACATTATCAATGTTGACTGTGTTTGTGGAGGGCTTTCCACATTAGTTACTGTTATTATAGGAGTAAAAAGCTACTCGTACATAATAAAGTTATAAAGATTGAAACCAAGATGGCGGCATAGTTAAACACTGGAAATTGCTGCCTCGCACAACCACTTCAAAAATACAACTAAAAGACAAAACGGACATCATCCAGAACCACAGGAAGGCTGGCTGAGTGGAAATTCTACAACTAGAAGGAAAGAGAAAAGCACACTGAGACTCAGAGGAGGTGTGGAAGTAAAGTGCAGAGGTACGAAGGCGCTCACAGGAAGGGCTGGAAACTGAGGACACGGTTGTCTTTTTCAATTGGGAGGGAGTCTCAAGCTCCCGACTGCTCTGAACTCCAGTTCTGGGTGAGTCTCTGGGGAGCCAGACTCATACGGGGAGAAACTGGACTGTCTGGCATCGGTCGGAACTGGAAGGCAGCTTTCTCTCAGAGGTGCTTGCAGCGATTACAGGGACACTGAGACTCAGGGCCTCTTAAGGTAGGACTTAGGATCAGCCATAGCTGTTTGCTCAGCCCTGTTCATTCCCTGAGACCCCGCCCCACCCAAGCTGTGTGCAGAGCCTTTTGCATATGAAAGGCCTGGCCCTTTGCAATCTGAAAATTACCTAACAAACTGCAGCTGGGTCAGAGAGACCCAGAACTTCCAAAAGAAGGCCAAGGCACCTCAGCAGCTTGCATTGCTTCACAGCTGGGCCTCATCTGGGCACCTCCAAATCCCAAACAAGGAAGAGGAATGTGAAGATCTCTCCATACCTCCTGCTGGGTAGCCTCAGGCAGAGGCTAAATTATCAGCTCCTTAGATCCAAGAGCCAGTGTACCCAGTGGTCAGAGTGGGACCATCCAGATTACAACTCCTCAGATCCATAAGGGACACACTCAGGGGGCAGACTCAGTGAGCACCAAAGCCCCACTGAAGCAAGTCTTGCCCCAGAAGGGTGTCTCCAGCACAGAAGTTCTCCCACTGTAGACACAGCTGATTCTCACAACCAATTGGCCTGGAGGTCAATTCCTCCCAGTGATACCTACAACAATCAAGGCTTAAATACAACAAGACTGTGCACAAAGCCCACAAGGGGTGCACCAAGCGTGTCCACCTCAGGTAATTGGGGAGGCTGAGCCACTGGGCCCTATAGGACACCTAGCACACAAAGCCACTCTATCAACACAGGGAAGCATAAAAAATGCGCAGACAAAGAAACAGGTCACAAATGACAGAAATGGAGGAAAGCAAACTACTAAATATAGAGTTCAAAACCACACTTATAAGGTTTTTCAAGAATTTTCTAGAAACTGCTAATAAATTTAGTGAAACCCTCAAGAAATCTAGTGAGACCCTCGAGAATATGAACAAGGACCAACTAGAAATTAAGCATACACTGACTGAAATAAAGAATATTATACAGACTTCCAACAGCAGACTAGAGGATCACAAGAATCAAGTCAAAGATCTGAAATACAAAGAAGCAAAAAACACCCAACCAGAAAAGCAAAATGAAAAAAGAATCCAAAATATGAAGATAGTGTAAGGAGCCTCTGGGACAACTTCAAGCGTACCAACATCCGAATTATGGGGGTGCCAGAAGAAGAGAGAGAGAAAGATATTGAAAACCTATTTAAAGAAATAATGACAGAAAACTTCCCCTACCTGGTGAAAGAAATAGACTTACAAGTCCAGGAAGCGCAGAGAACCCCAAACAAAAGGAATCCAAAGAGGACCACACCAAGACACATCATAATTAAAATGCCAAGAGCAAAAGACAAAGAGAGAATCTTAAAAGCAGCAAGAGAAAGAAACTCAGTTACCTACAAGGGAGTACCCATATGACTATCAGCTGATTTCTCAACAGAAACTTTGCAGGCCAGAAGGGAGTGGCAAGAAATATTCAAAGTGATGAATACCAAGAACCTACAACCTAGATTACTTTATCCAGCAAAGCTATCATTCAGAATTGAAGGTCAGATAAAGAGCTTCACAAATAAGGAAAAGCTAAAGGAGTTCACCACCACCAAACCAGTATTATATGAAATGCTAAAAGGTACCCTTTAAGAAGAGGAAGAAGAAGAAAAAGGTACAGATACAAATTATGAACAACAAATACACATCTATCAACAAGTGAATCTAAAAATCAAGTGAATAAAAAATCTGATGAACAGAATAAACTGGTGAATATAATAGAATCAGGGGCATAGAAAGGGAGTGGACTGACAATTATCGAGGGAAAGGAGTGTGGGGGGTGCGGGAAGAGACTGGACAATAATCATACACCTATGGATGAGGACAGTGGGGGGGCGGGGTAGGGACAGAGGGTGGGTGGGGACCAGGCGGGGGGGAGCTATGAGAGGAAAAAAGAGGAACAACTGTAATAATCTGAACAATAAAGATTAAAAAAATACTTCAGCTTTGATAATGTTAGGTCGTAATCTTTTGATAATAAATCTGGTACCATTACAAAGACCCCATTTACTATTAAGATTTCTCAATAGCATGATGATTGCACCCACTTTCAATTTTAATTTATGACATGGCATTCCCTAAGGAGTAATACTATTAAGAAATTCAATGGGGAAATTTTCCTTTTCAGCATCAACTGCTGAATCAATGGAATCATCACTCAGATATGTGTGAAAATCTCCATCGAGTATATCCAAAATTTCTTCATTTAATTTTTGAACATGTTTATTTTTTGGACAAAGAATTGCACTTTTAGATATATTTTTAATATTATCTATAGATATAATATTTCCAAAGGTAGCTTCAATAATGGATTTATTACAAATCATTTCACAGGGGATTTCAATAATATCCATTCCTAAATGAAAACTGCTATCAAGTTTGCCATCTCCAAGTTTTACTAACCATCCACTATAAGCAGCATCCTCTGATCTCATATTTGTTGTAAGAGACAACTTTCTGAAATATCCCCACACATTACAGTACTTTAAACTCATTTGTACTATGGCTGATGGCATAGCATGTGGTACAATACTGAGACATTGTTGAAAATCCCCTCCAAGAAGAACTTTCCCACCAAATGCAACATTCAAATTCATAATTTCTCATAGTAATTTCTCATAGTAATTTGAGAAATTTACTCATAGTAATCTGTCTATGGCATTTATAGCATGACTGGATGCCATGGTGCATTCATCAATAATGAGAAGTTGGGCCTTTTTAATAGTCTTAGCAACTTCGCTGTTTGTATCGAGTCTAGAAATTGAAGCTTCATGTAATGGAATGGGTAATTTATATTGGGAATGAAAGGTGCTTCCACCGAGAAGTAAATTTGCAGCAAGTCCTGTAGACACTGTGGGTAAAACAGTACCACCACAACCTCTAATATAATGTATTAAAACTTCATAATGATATGCCTCCACACTCCGAGGGCCGTTTCCTGCTTCAAACCTCACCCTTACTGGAAACAGCTTGGGGAGGGGGCAGCTGTTGCAAAGAGGACCCAGGACTGCCGGGAGCCGGTCCATCCTTGCTGCTTGACACAGTCGCTACAGGAAAGAAACATCTGCACAGCATATGTTTCAATGGACCTGGCGTATATAGCATACTGTTCTTAATATGTTTGCTCCCCTTAGCACTATGTGTTTTAACCAAGGTCACCTCTCCGAGAAAGGTTGTTTCCCCAGGTGGGGATTTTTCCCTGAGGTTAGGGAGGGGATACAACCCCTTAATTAAGTGCCAGGCGGGTAGTTAAGCTACATAATCTTTACTCCCTGGAATGGAGATAAGAAACGCCCTAACCTTTGTAATAGAAATTGACAGGATTAAAATCGGCTGGTATAAATACAGATGTAACAAGACAATAAACATCACATCCTCATGAGATCCTCATCACATCCTCATGAGATCCTCATCACATCCTCATCAGCTCCTCATCAGATCCTAACCAGAACCTAGCCAGAGAACATGGCAAAAGATCCTGGACAGAACCTGGCTACAGAACTTCACTGGAGAACCTAGACAGAACATGGCAAAAGGACCTGGATAGAACCTGGCTAAAGAACCTGGTGACTGAACCTGGCTGGAGAACATGGAGAACCTGGCTGGAGAACCTAGCGAGAGAACATGGACACAGAACCTGGCTGGAGAACCATCAGAACTTCGCTGGAGATCCTGGAGGGAGAACCTCGCTATGCTGATGAACTGAACCCAGTTTCCATGTCATTCATTCTTCGCCCGACTCCGTCCACACCTTTGGGGATCCCTGGACCCGTTGGGGTTGGACCCCAACACAGGACTCAGTACGTCCACGTTCCAAGGGCCAGTTCCTGCCTCAAACCTAGCCCTCGCGGGGAAACACCTCCAGGAAACAGCTCAGGGAGGGCACAGCCATTGCCAAGACGACCCCTGCAGGACTGACTTCCTTCTGGTTGGTCCAGCCTTGGTCATGATGAGTTACACCCAGGGTTTTTGTATAAATAGATATTATATATACTATTTTGACATGTAATTTTTTTTTTGCAATAATGTAATTACTTCAGGAATCTTTCTTCTAATTAATTTCCTTTCAATGTGCACAAAGCCACGCACCGGGCCACATAAGTTTTATACATAAGATAGCAAAAGCTCAGAAAAAGGTAATCATATTGCCCAGGATTTGCCAGCTAATAAAAGGGGAGATGAAAATCAGATGTGGGCCCTAGCCGGTTTGGCTCAGTGGATAAAACATTGGCCTGCAGACTGAAGGGTCCCAGGTTCAATTCCAGTCAAGGGCATGTACCTCAGTTTCAGGCTTCCCTGCCCTGATCAGTCAGGGCTCATGCAGGAAGCAACCAATCAATGTGTCTCTTTCACATAGATGTTTCTATCTGTCTCTCTCCCTCCCTCCCTCCCTTCTATTCTCTCTAAAAACAAATGGAAAATTTTTCTCTGGTGAAGATTAACACCCCCCCAAAAAAATATCAAACATGGGATTATCAGCACCTGGCACATAGAAGACAATAAATATTGCTAAGTTAAGAAATGCATATGTCACCTGGCTGGCATGGCTCAGTGGTTGATCATCCACCTATAAACCAGGAGGTCATGGTTCGATTCATGGTCGAGGCACATGCTGGAGTTGCAGGTTTAATCCTCAGTGTGGGCAGTGCAGGAGGCAGCCAATCAATGATTCTCTCTCATCATTGATGTTTCTACCTCTCTCTGTCCCCTTCTCCCTTCCTCTCTGAAATCAATAAAGATTTTTTTAAATGTTAATGTCATCTCAATGGTTGTTAAAATACTATACTGTCCTGGCTGGGTGGCCGGTTGGTTGGAGCATGATCCCATACACTTAAAAGTTGGGGGTTCGATTCCTGGTCTGGGCGAATATGGGAGGCAACCAATTAATCTTTCTCTTTCTCTCCCTCTCTCTCTATTTATCTCTCTATCTCTACCTCTCTATCTATCTATCTTTCTCTCTCTCTAAAATCAATGAAAACATATCCTTGGGTGAGGATTAAAAAAATAATAATAAAATGAAATACTATATTGATACATTTTAAATAACTCCCCATTATTAATAAAAATCTTCAAAACAGAAACAAAATAGTCCTTTAACTGGCTAAGAAATATCTTTTCCAAATCAACAACCAACGTCCTAACTAATGGTGAAACACAAAAGATGTTATTATTAAAGCAAAATCAAGAACTGCTCAAGCTCCTAAAACAGAGGCACAACTATAGGAAATTTGGTATAATTCAGTGGGACAGAATACAGAAGTATAATACATAAATGTTAAGGAGGAAGTGGCAGGAAAGGAAAGATAAAAGAAAGATAAAACATTAAGGGTACATTTGTTAGTTTTTCATTTTTAATATCATGTGAACTTTAACATAATGTTCTGGTCAGAGGAGAGTGATTTCATCATCACCATATGTCTTTTTCCTTCTAACTTCTATTTTTAACCTATCTTAATTATATCTTTTTTATGGGTTTTTTTCCATTGATTTTTAGAGAGAGAGGAAGGGAGAGGGAGAAGGGAGAGAGAGATAGAAACATTGATGAGAAAGAAACATGGATCAGCTGCCTCCTGGATGCCCGCTACTGGGGATCGAGCCTGGAGCCCAGGCATGTGCCCTGACTAGGAATCGAACCATGACTTCCTGGTTCACAGGTCGATGCTCAATCACTGAGCCACGCCGGCCAGGGTGGTTTTTGCTAGCTGGCTCTGAGCTCCTGGAGAGCAAAGAATGCTGGATTGCTATGTGGGTATTCAGGGCTCAGCAGTAGGAAAATTTACACCTGTGGACCCTGAGAAAGAAAATACCTACTAAGAAAGACTCCTAATGGCTCATTAGACTCAAATTTATAAAGATTTTAATAGTTGTTGCTAAACAGGAGCCTCTCATCCCCTCTGCGCTTCTGGGTAAAGCTGCACTGAGCTGCCTGCCTCTGTTCCTGACACCTGAACTAACCCTTATAAAGAAGGTCCCAGCCCTGGCCAGTGTGGCTCAGTTGGTTGGGCATTGTCCCATGCACTGAAAAGTAGCTGGTTCAATTCCTGGTCAGGGCACATGCCAAGGTTTCAGGTTCAATCCCCATAGGAGGTGTGCAGGAGGCAGCCCATCAATATTGCTCTCCCACATGGATGTTTCTCTCTCTCTCTCCCTTTCCCTTCCTGGCTCTCCAAAAATCAATTTAAAATATTTGTTAAAAAAAAGAAAAAGCAGCTCCTAGGTGTATAAATGCACCAATGATACCTGTGCATCCCAATCAATAGGAGCTGCACAGGTATAATTCATTTGCATCTTCCCTGACCAATCAGAGCAGCTCCATTCCAAACAACCAGGATAGTGCTGTTTGGACCAATCAAACTGTCAGTCTTCATTTGCATAGAAATGGACCAATCACAGACCACAGGCAGGCACTCTTCTCTAAATAAGCCAACTTTACCTCAACAGAGTGCACTTTGGATTTTCATAAAGACTGTCTCCTCAGCTAGAGCTGTAACACCAGAGCCAAGCCACCTCACCGGCTTCGCCTGGGCCACTTTGAAATGAGCCGTCTTACAGCTAAGCTGTTTCACCATTGAGCTGTATCACAATTGAGCTGTTTACACTGAATCAAGTCTCCCCTCACCCCACTGCACCCCAAATTGGGAACTCCTGTTGGAGTTAAACTGGCAGCAGCAACCTTTGGTTGACAACCCTAATGAACAAATGGATGTGTGATGTATTTTGGGGTGCAGGGAAGGCAATGAAGACCATTCTTATAGGTACTGGAGTCATTTTACAAATTCTAAAAGCACAAACCTTTAAATTCTCAAGGCTTTTCTTTTCTATTACTAAACAATGTGTGAGGGACAGTTCTCACCCCAACCCCAATTCTGAGGCCTAGAGGGCATCGGTCACTGTTCCATACCATCAGGACTGTATGGTTTCACACGTGCTCACCTGA
>NW_005871450.1:596157-652437 GCF_000147115.1 Myotis lucifugus | reverse complement strand
AAGCATCATCCTGTGCACTGAAAGGTGGTAGGTTTGATTCCTAGTCAGGGACCCAGGTTGGGGGTTTGATCCTTGTGCGGGGCACGTGGGGGAGGCAACCGATCAATGTTTCTCTCACACATCTCTGTTTCTCTCTACCTCCCGCTCTTCCTTTCACTCTCTCCCTTTCTCTCTCCCTCTGCCTCTCTCTCTCTAAAATCAATAAAAAACATACCCTCGGGAGGGGATTTTTTTTTTTTAATTAAGGGGAAGGTAACACATGCATAGCTTCCCCCTGTTATGCCCAGATTTCAGGATCCCCAAGAAACCACATCAGGGAGCCAGCCAGTCCGATGCAAAAGCATAAGAGTCTTTATTCGAGCTAGCTCGGCTCCCCCACCTTGCTGACGCAGCGACAGGAAGCAGAGAGAGATAACTCTGTGTGGAGACGGGTTATATAGGGGGAGTTGGAGGAAGGGGAGGGGAAAGGACTGTGCTCTGCCGATTGGCCAGGCACAAGTCTGTGTCTTGTTCCTGGGTGTGGCTAGCAGAGGCTTAGACTTCCGGGAAGAAGCTCCTTGCCAAGCACGTGGCCAAGGTAAGATGGAGCACTTACCCTGGGGCAAGGTGGAGGTCTCTCTCTCTAAAATCAATAAAAAAACATACCCTCGGGAGGGGATTTTTTTTTTTTAATTAAGGGGAAGGTAACACATGCATAGCTTCCCCCATTAGCAACATCCTGCACTGGATTGAAACATTGGTTGCAAGTGATGAATCTGTGTTAGGGGCAGAAATAGAATATTGGGGACTATTAGTTATAACAAATATTAATTATGCTCTGTTAACCATGATTGTTTTGTTCTGATTAAAGAAGGCACATTCTAACTTGGCTGGAAGTTGTACACCCATTTCCCCACCCCCATACCTGGGAGTCAACCTTGGACCTTGCAGTCAACCTTGGAATGTGGTCCTATTATCATGGAAAGATTGCCCAAACAATGGAGTCCCACCCCAGTCTACAGTGCCTGTAGTCTGTACCCATTATACCTATTTTTTTCCCTTTTGCCAACTTCCCCATGTAGTCTTTGTCTTACCCATATAAGCAGCTGGTGTTTAGGGGGTTACAAAGCAGATTTTCATGGATGACCTGCTCTTCTCCCCACACTGCCAGCATTATTGAAATAAATGCTCACATATGACTCAACCCTGTCTGCTTAATTGACTCAAGTAGTGACCAGCAGCCTAGACCCATTGGTTGTCAGGTTTCAGAAACTTAAGTATTGAGGAGGAAACTGGTCTTGTAAGGCGTGACAGGCCATAAAAACTGTGAACAATGCACTGCCCTGGGGGTGGGGAGGGGAAGGTCATTATCCCTGGCCCCAGGACAGATCATCGGATATGGCCTGGGGACCTCAACACCTGGGGGCCTTCCTGTAAGCCCACAAACAGGGGTGGAACCATATCTGCAAGACAAAGACCTCAGAAGGTTATTAAAAGTGAAGCCCTCTGCATGTTTCTTCACTCTGATTTGGAAATTATTCCCAGAGTCCACTAGTGTTAATAAACGGGGTCCCGCCCTAACCGGTTTGGCTCAGTGGATAGAGCATCGGCCTACAGACTGCTAGGTCCCAGGTTCAATTCCGGTCAAGGGCATGTACCTTGGTTGCGGGCACATCCCCAGTGGGAGGTGTGAAGGAGGCAGCTGATTCATGTTTCTAACTCTCTATCCCTCTCCCTTCCTCTCTGTAAAAAATCAATAAAATATATATTTTTTTAAAAAATAAACAGGGTCCCTCCCTTTCTCTAGGAAGCCTGCTTGGTATTTCTTGGTTTTCTGCAACATATGGTTCCCTGAACCGGGAAGCTAACAGCATTTGGCTCTTGCCTCCAGTGAGTGGAAGGGGTTTGGGGCTCAGGGGCGCAGGACAGGCCTCCAGAAGGTGCGCGCTGCTGATTTTAGCAGGATTGAACTGGGGGGAACTCCAGACGCTTCCGGACCTCAGCCCAGGACCCGGCCGGCATCTGGAGAAAGTGGGCGGACACCTCTGGACCTGTCAACAGAATCTGTAAGGTAGGAGCCCCAGTCAGTCAGGCCCACTCCAACTGAGTGGAAGGGGGAGCTTGATCACCTCCCCGGAAGTCATAGGACTTCGTCAGGTACTGAGGAATCAGGACTCCGGAGGTGAGTAAATTCAGATTCTATTAAGGAATTATGGGTTCACTCTTCAGTCTGTTTGTGTGTGGGACTGGCCAATTTGCTACTGAGAATGGGGGCTGGATGCAGCCTTAACACCTCCGATAGGTTCTCACCGATACGTCGGTTGAGAATTCTGGTCTGGGGCATGGGTGCCGGGAGTGCCCCATGCCCATCTGGGGAGTTGGGCATTATCTGCTCAGCTCCAGTCTGGGCTAGTCTGAAAGAGTGTGAGTACAGATGTTTGTCTTTCCTGGCATAATTATCTGCTGATTAACTGGTCTGTGTGAAAGCGAAAGCTACTTTGATTTTCTGTTTGCTCATCTGGTTAAAATGTTTGATTTGCTGAAGGCTGAATCTGTGATGGTCTGCAAAAGTCTCAAGCACTGCTGTTGAGTTAGTTTTCTCAGAGACGTTTGCTCTCTATCATGGGAGGAATCAGCCCACTTAGTTAAAATTTCTGTCTATGTTTGTGTACTAGGGACTTTAGTTTGCTCTGTGATTTTGCTGTGTTAGGTTGAAATTTTGGAATTCTGGGATAGATTTAAAGATATTTGTGGCTTTTAAAAGGGTCCAAGTCTGGCCTGCCTTTGAAAAATGTAGGAGAGAAGCGTTCCTAGGCAGTTTTCTGCTACCTCTGTTCAAGGACTTGTTCTGTATCTCTGCACAATTGACACTTATTTGGGGAAGATGGCAACCAGCAGGAAGGTAGGGAGGGAGAGAGTGTGAGAGAGCGAGGGAGTGATAGAGGAGTGTGTGCATGTGTGTGATGTGTGTGTGTATGAGCTAGGGATAGTTAGATTCTGCAGGTCTTCTAAGGGGCTGCCAAACTGGGCAGTCTTAGACGGCGGAGCCCCACTCCAAGCGCGGACACTCCTGGGCAGCCAGCGCAGGCACAGAGACCATGTAATCTTGAGAAACAGAGCTTCTTGAGGCTAGGATCCTGGCCTCAGCACCACCCAGTCTGGTCTCTGATGCAAACCAGGACCCTGCAGCCACTGGGGACAGAGACCTGCAACCACTACAGACCCACAGACACCAAGAAGCCAGACATCCCGGCAGATTTCTGTGAGTAACAGAGCCCCTCCCCGCAGGCTTCCAGGCAGCGTCATAGTAACTAATAGACCCACCCCTCGCTCAGGCATCAATGCTGCTACAGGAATTTTAGCCTGGGAATGCGGGAACACTGGAAACTTGTTCCCCACAGCACGGGCTACAGGAACTTTAGCCTGGGAACGCGTGAACACTGGGAACTTGCTCCCCACAGCATGGGCTCCGGAACCCCCATTCTCCGGGCGGGAGGCAGCACTAAGCACCAGTGACTTGACTTTGTTTCTTAGCACCTGCTCCTGGGATCCCTGATTCCCAGTGCATTCACACTAAAAGCCAGTGACTCCAATTCTTGGTGCATGCGCACACAGGGACCCTGATTCTCAATGTGAGGCAACGCTAAGCAACAGAGACTCTGATACTGGATTCTTGGGAAACTTTGTCTCCTAGCACATGCTAGGGGGCTCTGATTTGCAACACACAACATGGGGGGTCTCTGTTTCAGCACGGTGCAGGCAGGGTCCCTGATTCTAAGTGTGCACACGGGGCCACACTGAGCACTGGTAACGCTGACTCTGAGCAAGCCTGGTTCCCACCAACCCATGACAACCACACATCTTAATGTCGAGATCTTCAGTGACACTAGGGTGGTGCGAAGCTCCCACTGCACACGGCCCAGACCCATGCAACTCGACGTTTGAACCTTCTGGAGATAGTCAGAATAGGGAGATGACACAATCCCCAGAGGAAGGAAAATGAGGAGTCGCCAAGAAAGGAAATTAGTGAAATTGAAGCATGCAACATGACAGAAAAAGAATTTAGAGTAATGGTTGTACAATTCATTCACTGCATGGATGAGAAAATCAACAACCTATGCAAGAATTAGGAAGAAATGAAAAGTGATATAGCTACAATCAAAAACACCATGGAAGGTTTCAGCAGTAGACTAGAAGAAGCAGAAGACCGAATTAGTGAGTTAGAAGGTAAGGTAGAGAAACAAGCTCAATCTGAACAGCAACTGCAGAAAAAAATTAAAAAGAAGGAGGAGAGCCTAAGGGAGCTTTGGGACAACATGAAATGAAGTAACATATGCATAATAGGGTTGCCAGAAAGACAAGAAGAGCAGCAAGGATTAGAAAATCTATTTGAAGAAATAATGATAGAAAACTTCCCAGATATGGGGAAGAAAAAAGTTACACAAATACAGAGAGTCCCAAGCAAGATGAATCCCAAAAGACCCACACCAAGACACACCATAATAACGATGGCAAATGTTCACGACAAACAAAGAATCTTAAAGGCTGCATGAGAGAGACAGAGAGTTACCTACAAAGGATCCCCCATCAGATTATCAAATGATTTCTCAACAGAAACACATCAAGCTAGAAGGGAATGGAAGGAGGTATACAAAGTGTTGCAACATTCAAGTAAGAACTAAAATCTATCCTCCTCAGACTATTCAAAAAAATTCAGGAGGAAGGAACACTTTCCAGCTCATTCTATGAAGCCAGCATCACCCTAATACCAAAACCAGATAAAGCCAACACAATGAAAGAATTATAGGCCAATATCTCTCATGAAAATAGATGCCAAAATACTCAACAAAATTCTAGCAAATCGGATCCAGCAATACATCAGAAGATCATACACAATGACCAAGTAGGATTTATCCTGGGGATGCAAGGATGATACAACACCCGCAAATCAATAAATGTGATACAACACATAAACAAATTGAAAGATAAAAATCACATAGTCATATCAACTGACGTAGAAAAAGCATTTGACAAAATCAAACACCCTTTCTTTTTTTTTTTTTTTTTTTTTTTTAATTTTTTTATTGCTCAAATTATTACAAAGAGTATTACATATGTCTCCTTTTTTTTTTTCCCCGCCCTTGACAATCCCCTGGCTTCCCCTACCCCCCAGTGTCTTATGTCCATTGGTTATGCTTATATGCATGCATACAAGTCCTTTGGTTGATCTCTTACCCCCCCCCCTCCAGCCCCCCCACCCTCCCCGGCCTTCCTGCTGTAGTTTAACAGTCTGTTTGAGGCAACTCTGCCTCTGTATCTATTATTGTTCAAGAGTTTATAATGGTCCCTATTATCCATGAATGAGTGAGATCATGTGGCATTTTTCCTTCATTGACTGGCTTATTTCACTTAGCATAATGCTCTCCAGTTCCATCCATGCTGTTGCAAATGGTAAGAGTTCCTTCTTTTTTACAGCAGCATAGTATTCCATCGTGTAGATGTACCACAGTTTTCTAATCCATTCATCTACTGATGGGCACTTAGGCTGTTTCCAGATCTTAGCTATGGTGAATTGTGCTGCTATGAACATAGGGGTGCATATATCCTTTCTGATTGGTGTTTCTGGTTTCTTGGGATATATTCCTAGAAGTGGGATCACAGGGTCAAATGGGAGTTCCATTTCCAGTTTTTTGAGGAAACTCCATACTGTCTTCCATAGTGGCATGCACCAGTCTGCATTCCCACCAGCAGTGCACAAGAAACACCCTTTCTTGATAAAAACTCTCAGCAAGGTAGAAATAGAAAGATCATACCTCAACATAATAAAAGCCATATATGAGAGGCCCACAGCCAACATCATACTCAATGGACAAAAACTAACACCATTTCCCCTAAGAACAGGAACAAGACAGGGATTCCCACTCTCACCACTCCTGTTCGACATAGTACTGGAAGTACTAGCCATTGCGATCAGACAAGAAGAAGAAATAAAAGGCATCCAAATTGGAAAAGAAGAAGTAAATTTGTCCTTATTTGCAGATGACATGATACTGTACATAGAAAACCCTAAAGACTCCATCAAAAAATTATTAGACTTAATAAATGAATTTGGCAATGTGGCAGGATACAAAATTAATGCCAAAAAATCTATGGCATTTCTTTACACCAATAGTGAACTTACAGAAAGAGAGCCTTAAAAAGCAATCCCATTTACCATCGCACCAAAAAAATTAAGATACCTAGGAATAAACTTAACTAAGGAGGTAAAAGACCTATATGCGAAAAACTACAGGACACTGAAAAAAGAGTTAGAGGAAGACATAAACAGATGGAAGAACATACCGTGTTCATGGATTGATAGAATCAACATCATCAAAATGTCCATACTACCCAAAGCAATCTATAGATTCAATGCAATCCCCATTAAAATATCAAGGGCATATTTTACAGATCTAGAATGAACGTTCCAAAAATTCATCTGGAATAAAAAAGACCTCAAATAGCTGCAGCAATCCTGAGAAAGAAGAACAAAGTAGGTGGATCTCAATACCAGATATCAAGCTGTATTACAAAGCCACTGTTCTTAAAACAGCTTGGTACTGGCACAAGAACAGACATATAGATCAATGGAACAGAATAGAGACCCCAGAAATCAACCCAAACCACTATGCCCAATTAATATTTGACAAAGGAGGCAAGAGCATACAATGGAGTCAAGACAGTCTCTTCAATAAATGGTGTTGGGAAAATTGGACAGATACATGCAAAAAGATGAAACTAGACCACCAACTCACACCATACACAAAAATAAACTCAAAATGGATAAAGGTCTTAAACATAAGACAGGAAACCATTAAAAAAAAAAAAAAAACTAGAGGAATCAACAGCAGCGAAATCTCAGACATATGCCGAAGGAATTTTCTTCACTGATACTGCTCCTAGGGCAATGGAAACTAAAGAGAAAATAAACAAATGGGACTACATCAAAATAAAATGCTTTTGCACAGCATAGGAAACCATCAACAAAACAACAAGAAAGCCCACTGCAGGGAGAACATATTTGCCAATGTTATCACCGATAAGGGTTTAATCTCCAACATTTACAGGGAACTCATACAACTTAACAAAAGGAAGATAAACAACCCAATCAAAAAATGGGCAATGGACCTAAATAGACACTTTTCGAAAGAGGACATACAGAAAGCCGAAAGACATATGAAAACATGCTCAAAGTCACTAATTATACGAGAGATGCAAATCAAAACGACAATGCGGTATCATCTCACACCTGCCAAAATGGCTATCATCAACAAATCAACAAACAAGTGTTGGAGAGGATGTGGAAAAAAAGGTGCCGGGAGCCGGTCCATCCTTGCTGCTTGACACAGTCGCTGCAGAGAAGAAACATCTGCACAGCATATGTTTCAAGGGACCTGGCGTATATGGCATACTGTTCTTAATATGTTTGCTCCCCTTCTTGGCGTTATGTGTTTTAACCAAGGTCACCTCTCCGAGAAAGGTTGTTTCCCCAGGTAGGGATTTTTCCCTGAAGTTAGGGAGGGAATAAAACCCCTTAACTAAGTGCCAGGCTGGTAGTTAATCACTTTAACTAAGAACAATCACGCTTAAGCTACATAATCTTTACTCCCTGGAATGGAGATAAGAAACATCACCCTAACCTTTGGAATAGAAATTGACAGGATTAAAATCAACTGGTATAAATACAGATGTAACAAGACAACAGGACACAGAACCTAGAAACAGAACCTAGCGAGAGAACCTGGCTGAAGAACCTGGACAGAACCTAGAGACGAAGAACCTAATGAGAGAACATAGACACAGAATCTAGAGATAGGACTTGGCTGGAGATCCTACACAGAACCTAGAGAGACAGAACCTAGGGACAGAACCTAGCGAGAGAACCTGGCTGAAGAACCAAGAGACAGAACCTAGGGAGAGAACATGGCAAAAGATCCTGGACAGAACCTGGCTACAGATCTTGGCTGGAGAACCTAGACAGAACATGGCGGGAGAACCTGGATAGAACCTGGCTAAAGAACCTGGCGACCAAACCTGGCTGGAGAACCTGGAGAACCTGGCTGGAGAACCTAGCGAGAGAACATGGCACCAGAACTTTGCTGGAGATCCTGGCTAGAGATCCTGGCTAGGCTGCTGATCAACTGAACGCTGTCTCCATGTCATTCCTTCTTCGCCGACTCCGTCCACACCTTTGGGGACCCCTGGACCTGTTGGGGTTGGACCCCAACAAAAAGGAACCCTTTTGCATTGCTGGTGGGAATGCAGACTGGTGCAGCCATTGTGGAGAATAGTATGGATTTTCCTCAAAAAGTTAAAAATGAAACTCCCATTTGACCCAGTGATCCCACTTCTAGGAATATATCCCAAGAAGCTAGAAACACCAATCAGAAAGGATCTATGCACCCCTATGTTTATAGCAGCACAACTCACCATAGCTAAGATCTGGAAACAGCGTAAGTGCCTATCAGCAGATGAGTGTATTAAAAAACCATGGTACATCTACACAATGGAATACTACGCTGCAGTAAAAAAGAAGGAATTCTTGCCATTTGCAACAGCATGAATGGAACTGGAGAGCATTATGCTAAGTGAAATAAGCCAGTCAGAGAAAGATAAATACCACATGATCTCACTCATTTGTGGAATATAGAGAACAACATAGACTGATGAACAGGGACAGATCCAGAGACAGAGAAGCAGCAATCAGACTACCAATCCCCAGAGGGAAAGCAGGGAGGGTGGGGGTAAGGGGGAGAGATCAACCAAAGGATTTGTATGCATACATAGAAGCCAAACCAATGGACACAGAGAACAGGGGGATGAGAGTATGAATGTGTGTGTGTGTGTTTTTTTTGGGGGGGGGTGGTTAATGGGAGGATGAGGACACACTTGTAATACCTTAACCAATAAGAAATTAAAGATAAAAAAATAAAAAATAAATTTTAAAAAACTGATTTGGTGATATTCTGTGGTGTAAATGTGGCACGTGCTGGTGTAAAAGTGTTTTTATGTTTGTTTCTGTTTTGTTTTTTTTAAAAAAAAAAAAACCCCTTCTAAACCACTCCCGAGTTTCCGTGGTGATTCAAAGTTTTTAATGGGGAATGTTATCTGTCTTTATTGTTTAAATATGTGTCTTTGTTGTTTGTTTTAAATTGTTTAGCTAGTGAAATTTCTGTTTGTGTCTCTTAAAAAATATGAATGTATTGCTAATCTGAGGAATGTTAATTGTTTACATGTCACCTAAAAATTAAGGCTAAGAGTTCTAACTAACTGGAAAGTGCAGCTTTGGTGTAATGGAGGAAGGTAAAGAAAAATGTTGAAAGAAAGTTGAATGGATGAAAGGCCAGTAAGCTGGGACAAGTGGAATAGGAAACTGAGCAGAAATTCTGTCTTCCCTAAATCCTTAAATCCTGTCTTCCCTAAATCCTTAAATCCTGTCTTCCCTAAACCAAGGACACTTGGGAGTAAATGATTTGCATTTGCCTCCCTAAACAGAGGTTAAATAGTTTATGTCAATGAATCAGGGATACTGATAGAAATCTGATTAATACCATTTGCTGTCCACACTCAAGGACAAATGAAGTTAGAAAATAAGCCTTATTTTGATTAGTTCTCTTATTCAGGTATTTTGTAAAAGGAGGCAACCAAGTCCCTCCCTGCAACATGGGTAATAGCTTCTCCTCAAACTCGACTGTCTTAGAATGTATGTTAAGGAATTTTAAAAAGGGGTTTGTTGGGAACTACTGAGTAAAACTAGTCCCCTGTGAGTTAAAAAGGATTAGGATGGCCACCAGAGGGCACATTGGATGTTCCCACGATCAGGAATGTTCACAGAATTATCACAGGAGACCCAGGTCATCTCGACCAGTTCCCTTATATTGACCAGTGGCTAGAAGTAGCAGAGCTTAAGCTGCTTTGGATCTGGTTTTGTGTATATAAGGAAAAAGGGCAGGACCCTCATAAGGGGAATAGGCCTCCTATTCTGCAGGAACCCCCTGAGGAAGCCCTGCCAGTTCTACCACCTACATATGTGCCTCAAGCAGTACCCAGTGGCCCTTTGCCTAGCCAGGGAAGCTTAGATACACCACCTCCTTCCGTCTCCCCCACAACTGGAATCTCCAGAGCCAGTTGGGTGATGTTTGCGCTCAGCTGATCGGGGACCCAAACTACTCCTGGCTTTCCAGATGCCTTTTCGAGAAATACAGGGTCCTCATATAATTGGAGAAAACAGGACCCCACGAGAGGGGAGATCGGTCTTTTACTACCAGCCTTTCACTATGACCGATATCTTAAACTGGAAGCATCACACTCCCACTTATTCTGAAAACCCTCAAGCCAATCTTTCAGACCCAGAAGCCCACATGGGTCCACTGCAAGCAACTCCTTCTCATGCTCATTAACACTGAGGAGTGCATGAGCATAATAACAGAAGCTTATTATTGTTATAATGGCTCCACACCCAGGCCCTGCCAGGGACATTAGACACAGACAGATAGGCCAGGGAGGCTCCCAGATGTGGAACCCACATAGGACCCGAATTCGGAGGATGGGAGGGCCAGGTTAGAGAGATATTGGCTGGCCTTCCTCCAGGGGTTCCGGGCTGGGGCCAAGAAGCCCACTAATATGGCCAAGACCTCTGAGGTTTTCCAGAGGCCTGATGAAAGTCTGGCAGCCTTTTATGAGAGACACTGTGAAGCATATCGAGTTTACACTCCCTTTGACCCAGAGTCCTCAGAGAATCAAACTATGGTCAATGCAGCCTTCGTTAGTCAGGCTCAGCCAGACATAAGGAGAAAGCTACAGAAGATTGAAGGATTTGCGGGAAAGAATGCAACTGAGCTACTAGAAATAGCAAACAAGGTTTTTATTAATTGGGACATTGTGGCTAAAAAGGAGGCTGAGGATAAACTAAAAAGGAAAGTGACTCTGATTGCTGTGGCTGTTATAGAAGCTAGCTCCCAGAAAAGGGAAGGGAGACAGCAAGGAGCCAAGTCAGGAAAAGGAAGGACGGATCTTAAATGGGACCAGTGTGCCTACTGCAAAGAAGTAGGACACTGAAAGAATGGATGCCTGAGCCTCCAGAAGAAGCAGGCAAGGCCATCCAAACCACCCAGTCGCTATCGGCCAGAGATGCCTGAGGCAGACCTCATAGGACTGGCAACAGCTGACTCCGACTAGGACAGACTGGGCTCTTTCCAACTGGGCCCCCATGAGCCCATGGTCGAAATGAAAACCGGGGGCCAGACGGTGAACTTTATGGTTGATACAGGGGCAGAGCACTCGGTAGTTACTCAGAAAGTAGCTCCCCTCTCAGGACAGGAAGTCACCATTATTAGAACTACCAGGGACCACAGCTGCAGACCGTTCTGCCGCCCACGCCGATGTCAGTTAGGCGGCTACCAGGTGGTTCAGGAATTCCTGTATTTGCCAGATTACCCAGTCCCTCTAATGGGCAGAGACCTTTTAGCCAAAATGGGAGCAGAAACCACTTTTGCTCCAGATGGCTCAGCACAGCTTCACCTAAGTGAAGAGACCTCCCCAATGATCCTGTCCCTAGCAGTGCTGAGGGAGGAAGAATGGAGACTTTATACCCCCCAGACAAAGGCCTCACCACTAGAACCTGAATTAGAGAAGGAATTCTGGATGGTCTGGGCAGAAGGGAATCCTCCAGACCTGGCTAAGGACCACGGCCCGGTTCTAATCAAGTTAAAGCCTGGGGCACAGCCTGTTAAAATCCGCCAATATCCAATTCCAAGGGAAGCACGCCTAGGAATCCAGGTCCACTAGACCAGCTGCTTCAGTGGGGACTTGTTAAACGATGCAGGTCTCCATGCAACACGCCTCTCTTGCTTGTCAAAAAGCCTGGGACTAACGACTACCACCCGATGCAGGATCTACAGGCTATTAATGAGGCTGTTATAACCCTGCATTCAGCACTGCCAAACCCCTACACTCTTCTGGGACTCATCCCATCAGAGGTAGAATGGTTTACATGCCTAGATCTGAAAGATGCCTTTTTCTGTCTTCAAGTAGCACCTTCCAGTCAGCCTCTCTTCACTTTTGAATGGGAAAACCCAACTACAAGGGCCAAGGAGCAGTTCACGTGGACCAGACTGCCACAAGGGTTCAAGAACTCCTCTACTCTTTTGAGTGGAGCACTAGCATCTGATCTGTCTAAGTTCCCAGGACAGGTCTTGGGGTGTGTTCTACTCCGGTATGTAGACGACCTCCTACTGGCCAGCTCCACGAGCTCAGTGCTGGGAGGTAACATGAGCCCTTCTGAGACTACTAACTGAAACAGGTTATCGGGTGTCTCAGAAAAAAAAAGCACAGATTTGTCAGAAAGAAGTCAAGTATCTAGGTTTCCAGATCACCCAAGGGAAACGAAGGCTAGGGACTGAAAGAAAGCAGGCAGTATGTGCCATCCCAGTCACTAGCACCCAGCAGCAGATTTGGGAATTCCTGGGAGCAGCAGGATTCTCTTGAATTTGGATCCCAGGGTTTTCAGACCTGGCCAAGTCTCTCTATGAAGCTTTAAGAGAAGAGAAGGCACCCATTGACTGGGGTCCCAAAAAGAGGAAGCCTTTGTCACCATAAAGGCAAAGCTCACTGAGGCCCTGGCACTAGGGCTACCAGATGTGATGCGAGACTTTAATCTTTTTGTTCACGAGAACAGCAGGCTAGCCCTAGGAGTTCTAACCCAGGAGTTTGGACCCTGGCAAAGACCAGTAGCCTATCTCTCCAAACAGATTGACCCAGTTGCCCCCGTGCCTCAGGGCCCTAGCAGCCACAGCATTATTAGTCAAGGAAGCGGATAAGCTTACCTTAGGACAAAACTTAAATGTAAAAGTACCTCATGCTGTTGGAAGCAAGGGAGCAGCACTGGCTGACTCATGCTCCAGTGACTCAGTGTCAGAAGGAAACCAGCGTGCTGACCTACAGCCAAGCTGGCTGCTAAAGAACAAACAGCCCCGGAAAGGATCATGTTGGCCCCCGAATTACCTGAACCACCAAAATACACTCCTCAGGAAGAGAAATGGGCCCAGCACAAAGGGGCAAGAGAACAAAGGAAGGCTGGTGGATACTCCCAGATCATAGGGTCTATGTCCCAGAACAGTTATCCCATAAGGTAGTCCTTCAGCAGCATTTAGGGAAGACTGCCCTAGAAGCTTTGTTAGGCAGGTACTATCTAATTGCCTGTCTACCCTCCTTGTGTGCCTCAGTCTCTCAGTGTTGCCTCCTCTGTGCTCAGAACAATGCTAACCAGCGTCCTGTGGGACCGATAGGAGTTCAGCACTGTGGGCAAGCTCCCTTTGAGGACTTAGAAGTAGATTTTACAGAAATAGGGCGTAGCAGAGGGAATAAATACCTGCTAATCTTTGTTTGCACCTTTTCAGGTTGGGTCGAGGCATATCTCACTCACACTGAAAAGGTGAGAGAAGTCACCAAGGCATTGCTGAAGGATATAATTCCACAGTATGAAATGCCTCTGACCATGGGGTCTGATAATGGCCCAGCCTTTGTAGCAGAAATAGTACAACAGGTAGCCAAGGCTTTAGGAATTAAATGGAATCTACATACAGCTTATAGGCCTCAGAGTTCAGGGAAAGTGGAGCACATGAACTGGACTCTAAAGCAGGCTATGGCTAAGCTATGCCAAGAGACAAACTTACCCTGGACAGATATCTTGCCTCTTGTACTCCTGCAGGTACGCTGTGCCCCAAGGGCCAGGGTAGGTTTCTCTCCCTTTGAAATTCTATATGGTAGACCCCCTCATTAATTTGGCCAAAGAGAGATTTGGGGTAAATAGGGAACTTAGAAATCCAGAAACTACAAGGACTTGGAAAAACTGTCTTTGAGGTCCACAGGTGGGTTACTGACCAACTACCCATCTCTCTAGGAACAGCTGTACATCCTTATAAACCTGGAGACCAGGTTTGGATAAAGGATTGGAAAAAGGAGCCCCTCAAGCCTACCTGGAAGGGACCCTATCCAGTCATATTAATCACCCCCACAGCTCTTAAGGTTGCAGGACTAAACACCTGGATACACCACTCCCGGGTGAAGGCAGACCACCAGCCAAGTGACATCCAGTCTGAGTGGAAGGTGACCTCTGACCAGTAACACCCCCTGAGGATCACCATCAAGAAGACAGCAGACCTGGCCGAGCAACCTGCTCCAAGGAATTCAGATGACACCCTGCTGAATTCTCCCTAACACTAAGCTTTCTTTCTTATCTCCTCCTAACGTAACATGCTCTAGTATTTCTGGATAATCACTGGTTTTATCTAATAATTCTTATTTTGTCTTTTTATAAGTGCCAGCGGAATCCAAGACTAGTACCAGGAGGAGAACTCATCTGCTCTTGCTGGGACACAGAAGCACCATAAAATTACTGCTCCCCACATAGCAAGGAAACAAAGGCCTTATCATAAATTGTTGGATTACACCTTGTCATGCCATCCTTTGCTCCTTGCTTAGAAACTCACTACCCAAATATGCTAGACCAGGTAGTCCATGATAAAACCCAATTGAGCCAGATTTTTGTTAGCTATACTTATCAGCCTGTGGCATGTTATGACTCTATTACCAAATGCACATGTGGGGTAGGGGAGGGATTGTATTGGATAGGACCTGTCACGGCCAATGTGCAGCTAACTAATGTTGCTTCTATTTGTTTCAGCAGTATGCAGGGCCAACATCCAACAGGTCACCTCCCAGATGAACTATGCAACTCTACCCCCAAGGCTGAAAACACCACCTACCCCTGGTGCCCCTTGCAGGAACATTCTATGCATGTGGGACCACTGCTTACCTCTGCCTGCCTGGGACCAGAAGAACTCCCTACAAACCCCTCTGAGAGGAAGAAGCAGGATGCTAACCCCTTGGTCATCATCCCTTTCCAGCAGGAAGTAGCTAAGAGCGGTCGTCACCCGTGTTCACCATAACATCCCATGGTCATTGCTCCACAAAGCTAAAAAAAAGCTTGTGGGACAAGGGGGGCAGGGGGAGGGTAAGGAGGAAGCTGGTCTTGCAAGGTGTGTCAGGCCTTAAAAACTGAACAATGCACTGCCCTGGGGGGCGGGGGGGAGGTCATTATCACTGGCCCCAGGACAGATCATCAGATATGGCCTGGGGACCTCAACACCTGGGGGCCTTCCTGTCAGCCCACGAAAGGGGGCGGAACCATATCTGCAAGACAAAGACCCCAGAAGGTTATAAAAAGTGAATCCCTCTGTGTGTTTCTTCACTCTGGTTTAGAAATTATTCCTGGAGTCCACTAGTGTTAATAAATGGGGTCTCTCCCTTTCTCTAGGAAGCATGCTTGGTATTTCTTTGGTCTTCTACAACAGTATATACTGTTTTACTGCTCCAGCAAGAGAAAGGAAGATTTCCTCCCTTGCCCAGCATCTCAGCCGATGAGAAACCATCACCACCCTTAACTCTAGCTTTCTTCCAATGGAGTTTCTTTCAAAACAACCCCTCCCCACTTCCTCCTTTTTCTCTATAGAGTAGCATTCCTCTCTTTTGCTTGCTGGACTTGCCTATGGTTTTGCAATAGTTTGCTTGTCCCCTGTTTAAATTCTCTGCTATTCCCAAACCTATTTTTACAGTAAAATTGAAGAATGGACCTTGAAAGAACTGACTCTGTTCTGTCCTCTTGCCCTCTATCTGAACCACAGGCATTCCATTTTATTCCCATAAATTTTGTTAGAACTGCCTTTCAGGCACAGATGGTCCATTTAATGGTCCATTAAATCCAGGATATAACTAAACCAGATAAGTAACTATGCTATTTCTAGCTTCTGTAAATATGCTTGCTTGAATAATGGGAAAATAAAAGGGGAAATCTGAGCCTATGACAGGAATCTGGTGTACGTTCTTATCAGTTTATAGTCTGATCACTGTTCCCTCTTAAATCGTCTATCTTGCAGGACCTGTTTGCTTAACCATATTGAAAAGGCCATAAACTAAAATACTCTCAGATGGAGTTGTCAGGGCTGGCGCCAGGCCAGGCCTTGAGATAGGGTCTCATGGCACCAATCCTAGAGTTGTTGTTTTTTCCTCTTTTTGCCTTTATAAGCATACCCCTAATTTCATTTCAGGACCGTGAGGTTTGGAATGGCAAAAAGCCCTTTGAAATAAAAAGCTCCAAAATTCGACCCTCTGGCTGTGGCATCTCGCTGAATTTCAATATAACAAAATAACTAGCTGTTTTATTTTTAAGGTCAACACTTGACAATTAGTGTTCTGCCCTTGGTAACAGAAACCATTTTCAATAAGCATTGCAGCCCGGCCAGTGTTGCTTAGTGGTTTAACATCAACCCATGAACCAGGAGGATTCCCAGTCATGACACATGCCTGGGTTGCGGGCTCAATCCCCAGTGGAGGTGTGAAGGAGGCAGCCGATTGATGATTCTCTCTCATCATTGATGTTTCTATCTCTTTCCCTCTTCCATCCTTTCTCTGAAATCAATAAAAACATTTTTAAAAATAAGCATTGCAAAATATAAAATGGCAAGAGAAGGCAAAATTATAATCATCAAATTAAAATAACAAAAAGTTAACATTTGCATAATATTGAGTAACTATTCCTTTTTCATATATTTTTATTGATTTCAGAAAGGGAGAGAAACATCAGTGATCCCTAGTGGGGATTGAGCCCAAAACCCTGGGCATGTACCCTGATCTGAATCAAACATTGATTTCCTGGTTCATAGGTTGATGCTCAAACATTGAGCCACACCACCAGGCTTGAATATCTATTCTTATTGAAACATCCCCAATTGTTGGGCAAATGTCTTTTGAACCTTTTTTCTTCTTTTAACTCAAAGGCAGTCTAGGTCCATGCACCATATTTGGTTATGTCTATTTAGCTTTTATTTTCTAGATATGTTTTTATTGATTTCAAAGAGAGGAAGGAAGGGGGGGGGAGATAGAAACATCAATGAGATCAGCTGCTTGCAGCTTGCCCTGGGGATCAAGCCCACAACCCAGGCATGCACCCTGACTGGAGTTGACCAGTGACCTCCTGGTGCGTGAACCAAAGCTCAACCAACTGAGTCACACTGGCTGGGCTATTTAGCTTCTTTAATTTATCACATAATTTTCTTGGGCAAAACTTAAGCAAGAGGGCACATTTTATTTTTTATTTTTTTTAATATATATTTTTATTGATTTCAGAGAGGAAGGGAGGGGGAAAGAGAGAGAGAGAAACCTCAATGATGAGAGAGAATCATTGATAGGCTGCCTCCTACATGCCCCCTATTGGGTATCAAGCCCACAACCCAGGCATGTGTCCTTGGCTAGAATCGAACTCAGGACACTTCATTCCACATGCTGACTTTCTGTCCACTGAGCCAAACCAGCCAGGGCAAGAGGGCACATTTTAGTGTCCCAAACATCACACACACACACACACACACACACAATTAAGATCACATGGGAGTATCTATCACTCATCACCTAGCACTCAACAGTATGTGAATGGAGATTGCCAAGGTGGACTCATTTATGTCAGAACTGAAATGAAGCCAGGAAGTCAGGAAGAAGTTTGTCTTGAAGCATAGTAACCTCCATCTTGGGTAAAAACTGCTGTTTAAAATTTTAACCCTACTATTCTGGCTTCTGTAAACATTTGCTTGCTTAAACAATAGGGAAAAATAAGACTACTCTCATTCCAGAGAGGCCATAACTATGCCCCAGACCATGGGTCCTCAAACTACGGCCCGCGGGCCACATGCAAATACAAATATTGTATCTGTTCCCATTTTGTTTTTTTACTTCAAAATAAGATATGTGCAGTGTGCACAGGAATTTGTTCATAGTTTTTTTTTAAACTATAGTCCGGCCCTCCAACGGTCTGAGGGACAGTGAACTGGCCCCCTGTTTAAAAAGTTTGAGGACCCCTGCCCCAGACAGAATTGTCAGTGCTGGCGCCAAGCCAGGCCTTGAGATATGGTCTCACGGCCCTGTCCCAGGGTACAGGACCTTTTTCTCAGAAGGTCTGGAAGTCTCATTGAAATTTGGAAGACAAAGAACTGAAAAAGATATAAATAGAAAAGACATCCTCTATTTGGGGCCTCAGAATTTGAGAAGCAATATTTCCTCTGAGCCTGCTAGCACTAGCGAAATAAAAAGACTCCAAATTAATTTGGCTTATTGATTAAGGCGTCTTCTGATTTACAATATAACATTTGGGGGCTCGTCTGGAATAGTGCTTACCAGCACTCTGTCTCAGACGCCGAAGGCCGACAGCCTCTCCCGGCCTGGCTGCCGGCCCGAGAAGGTCCCCAGGGGATGCACCCCCTGGAAAGCTTCCAGGGCCCGGGAGACACTCCTTAGTGGTTCTGGCAGCCAAACGGAGGATGCCTGACATGCCCTTGCATTCTTTCGGAGTCAAAAAAAACAACAACAACAACAATAAACCTCCAGAGGTGAGTAAATCTGATTAAGTAAATTCGAGTTCATCTTCCTGTTTGCTTGTTTATGTGACCGGTCATTTTGCTACTGAGAAGAAGGACTGGACGCAGTCACAGTCCTAACTTCTCCACTAGGTTCTCACCAAGACATTGATCTAGAATCCTGTTCTTGGGGCATGGGTTCAGGGGGGCCCCCACGTCTGTTTCTGTTAGGCCTCCAAGTCCATTTTTGTTAGGGGAGTTGGGCAGGAATCTGACTAACTGTTTAACTTCCAAGCATATGTCTGCTGAAGTGCAGTCCGTGTTCAAGCCTGCCTTTGGGGGCAGGGGAGGTGGCTTGGACTGACTGGTATGTAAATATAAGTCTAAAAGCTGCTTTGTATTGTCCTGTGCTTTTGTTAACTGTGAGAGATGCCTGGCTAAAAACGTAGGAGTATTTGTTGATGTCTTTGTCTCTTTGTTTAATTTGTTTGGAGCAAACCAGCCCTGCCTTGTGGGGGAAGCCCAGTAGGACTGGACTGTAAGGGAGATTGCAGGAGGACATTAACCATCCTTCTCTTTCTTTTTTAAGTATTAGCTCGCCAAAGAACTCTTAGCTAGGATGTTTCTATCTGTAAAGTAGAGACTTTAATTTGCTCTTCCCTGATTTATGATTTTGCTGTGTTGGGCTAGATTTTAAAATTCTAAGGTTAATTTAAAGGTATAAAATTTGTAAAGATTAAAACCCAGGCAAGTTTACTACTTAGAAGGAAAAGAGAGAAAAAAGTAAGTTCTAAAGTTAACTATTTGCAAAAAAGTGTAAAGTCATAAAAATGTCAAAGAGAAGTTTAAACAAAGGGCTAATTTATTGCTAGACTGTTAATTTCTGGCTCTTATCTCTTCCTACCAGGAGAAGGGGAGAGGGGGGAAAATAAAAAACTAAGGAAAAAAGAAGCCAAGTACTGCCGCCTGGAGATGAAGGCCGGGAGCAGTGGCCTACTCGGGAGGCTGAGGCTGGAGGATCACTTGAGCCCCGAAGTTCTGGGCTGTAGTGCGCTATGCCGATCGAATGTCCGCACTAAATTCGGCACCAATATGGTGACCTCCCGGGAGCGGGGGACCACCAGGTTGCCTAAGGAGGAGAGCGGGTCAACAGACAGGGGGCTTTTCGGAGAAGCCAGGGTCTAATTGCAGGGCGCATTTCTCTGGCCTGCATGGGGGTCCCTAGTCCCTGCCCCGCCACCATCCCTGGATAGAGGCAGAGGCAAGAGCCTTTCCTGGTGGGAAGAAAGAAGGGGAGTGATTTGGGGGTCAGCTATGGCTGTCTGGAAAAGGGGAGCCTTTGTTTAAGGCTTGCTATTGGTTCAAGGGACCCTAAAGTCCAGATCCTAACGGGTTAAAGAAAATAAAGCAGGACAGTAGAAGGAGTCAAAAACGAACCAGACCCTTATCAGCAAAGTGGCTTGCAGCCAGCAAAAAAATCCTATATAATAAAAGGCTAATATACAAATCGACCGAATGGCAGAACAACTGGTCGCTATGATGCGCACTGACCACCAGGGGGCAGACGCTCAATTAGGAGCTGCCCCCTGGTGGTCAGTGTGCTCTCACAGAGGGAACACCGCTCAGCCAGAAGTCGGGTTCACAGCTGGCGAGCGCAGTGGCAGTGGCGGGAGCCTCTTCCACCTCCTCGGCAGTCAGACATCCACCAAGGCCTCCCAGACTGCAAGAGGGCGCAGGCCAGGCTGAGGGACCCTCCCCGCCCCCCCCCCCGCAGTGCATGAATTTCGTGCACTGGGCTTCTAGTAAATAAATAAAAATCTCTCTCTCCCCTACTCTCCTCGCTGATGCCCCCCTTGGTCTCAACCCACCTGCAGAAGTACAGAAAAGCTGTTAAAGGAAGCTCAGAATATCTATACACATAAAATAAGAAAGGCAAAAACACAAAACTAACATTATGTTCACAATTGTAGAACAAGTGGCCTAGGGAAGGGCTGGCCCCGAGGGCCAGAAACAGAAACCACAGTAGTAACCTTAGATATTATCTCTAAGGAAGAATGTAGCAGTTTAAATCCAAGCCTGCTCCTATAATAATTTTCTTAATTAACTTAAAGGTTTTGAAGCATTGCTGGGTTAAATGGTAAACATCTAAATTCTTTTTTAAAAAAAAACAAACTGAAACATTAACTGCTAAACAAGTTTTCATTTACCTGCTCTTAGTTTTATTACAGAAGGAAGGTCTCTTAAACTTTGTTAAAGGTATATTTTCCTGAAAGTAAAAGTACATTTAAAATATGTTCATAAATGTTCATCTAAAAAATGCTGGTTGTTTACTTTTTAATAATTATTGAAAAATTAAGGTTTCTAAAAATAAAAAATTCTAATACATTTTAAAGAATAAAAAAAGGACTACAAGTTGCTGATGGTATGACAGAAAGAAAAAATATTAAAGTAGAAATACTTAATAGAAGGACTAAGACATGATTATGCATTTTTAAAAGACATAAAAAGAAAATTTAAAGACTAATTTGAAAATATAAAATTTATTAAAATTATATGTATAATAAAAAGTATATTAAAAAGAAATTGATTAAATAATACAGGCCAGTGACCTGACACCCAAATTGCTGCCCAGTAAATTATGAGTGTTTTACAACACATAATAAAAAACTTAAGCATTTGGCTTGCTGGTTAAAAGAAGATAAACAACTGGGCCCTGGTATCTGTAAAAGTGGCCGGGGATGAAGCTGGTCAAGTTTCCCATTTGCAACTGTGCTGAAAGGGTTAAAACTTCAGCACTTCAACTGCAGCTGACAGTGGCCTGCAGAAAACTGTGTAATGGGCTTACATGATACCTGTGTCTTCATGGACATAACTCCAAAGAGACAAAAACAAATTTTGCTTTGTGTGGGAAGGTAAAAAAATAGACTTTAGTTACCTCCCTGAAATGTTTGTATAACCCTACCATATGTCATGTTTGGTAGCAGAAAATTTGGCTGCCTGAAATAGCCATATTGTACTTCATTATGTTAATATGTTATATTAACCTTTAATTCTCTTACAGATTTGAATGCAGTTGCCAAAAGGGCAGATGCCCAAATAGTCACGGAAAAATACCCATCGGGTTTCAGTCTCTATTGAAAGACAGTTGGCAGCCTATGTACTGCCTTGCAGGCCTGTATGACCATGCCCATATCAGGGGTGGCACAAACCTCAACTTTAGGAAAATGCGGAAGGCCTATTTAGAACAGGGAAGTAGTGAGTACCAGCCCTCTGTCACAGGAATTACAGACCCTGTGAGGTCCTGTGACATATAAGACCCTGTGAAGGGATAAAGCTCCCTTAGTTCATTCTGAGAGGGCATGTCACCCCTCCCAGAGACCATATATAGCTTAAGGACAAGTAAACTAGGGGGAACCCTACCTACTACAGGGACAGCTATGACTATCTATATGGATATAGACACATTTTAAATTTCTTCTTGCCATTTGAAGACAGTTATTGTTTTGTTATAATACATTTAGAAAAATATTACTCTGAAAAGTCCATAAAAAGGACTGACAAGGAAAACCAGAAAATCTTAAAGCAGGTCAGTATATTTTTCTCCTTACACAATTCCTCCTAAATTTGGTAATTCTTGATAAAGAAATCATGGCAATGCATTTCTTTGCATAAATTCAATAAGACCGGTTTCCAATAGTGGCTTTATTGACCAAAAACTTTGACTGGAGTATCATGTTTTAAAGAGCCCTGTCTGGACTCTGAAGACTTGAAGCCAATACGAGTGCCATGGAGAAAGCCTGGTATCCTACTAGGTAGCCCTGAAAATAGATGGCACTGGAGCATCAGGCCCATGCCCTACCATCACTGGCGGTTAGTCAGAATAGAAGGGGGGCAATAAGGGTGCCTCTGCGTCCCTGCGGGACCCCTACACACTCTAGGCCGCAAGGAGTAGGAGGGCTATTGAGATGGGCCTTAAAGCCTAGGGCATGGGCCCGGGTAGAGTCACTGCAGATGAGGAATTCACCTAACTCAGCAGATACTGCAGGCAGGCCTGCCGGCAGCTGGATGGCTTGGCTTCCTGGCCCTACAGGGCACATTATGATTCAATCATAAAATTCCGGCAATGGTAGTCAGTTACCATTCTTGTTGTGTTTATGCAAATGATCAGGCCAAATTGAATACAATAGATAAATTGGTCTTGATTTAGCTCTTTTAATAAACATAAGAATAATTTTAAAAAGAAAAATTCTATTTCAATAAAAATTATAACTAAAGTGCTTTCTTTCCCTTCCACCAAACCATTTGTTATAACTCTTGCTATTCTAAATACTCAATAATACTAAATTTTATATTCAGTTTGTCTCCACCAAGTCACAAGCCCACCTCCTTCTGAGCCAGGCCTCATCGTCCCTCTGACAGACAGCAAGGATCTCTGGGCTCTGAAAAGAAAACTCCGTCCCTCTTCAGCATGGAAGTAGCTAGAAGAGTCCACCAACACCCATTTTCCCTAAAAGAATTCAAAGCCAGGATCCTTGAGGTAATATATTAGGCCATTAGACAGACATAAGCAGAGCAAGGACGATGGGCCAACTAGCACTACCAAATGTAACTAAGTCTTTCCACCTCTACATATATGAGACAAGGGGCATAGCCAACGGGGCTCTCACCCAAAGTGTTGGCAGCTAGAAAAGGCTGGTAGGCTACTTGTCCAGAAGACTTGACCCCATTGCATCTAAGTAGCCTGCCTGCCTCCCGGCAGAAGCAGCCACCACTATACTTGTCAAGGAAGCAGACGAAGCGGGCCAGGAGGCTGTCCTAAAACCAGTGGGGCCTCTTCAGATTCTAATGATTCTTCCAGACCCTGACCTACCCATCTCACCAGCTTACACGGAACCACACTAAGATTGCAAAGCTTCTAAGAAATAAGTACTATCTACCCAAGCTAGAAAAGCTGAAATCCATAACCAATCTTTACTCAAATCCTTACAGGCTTTACAGTCCACCCAGAAAGTAGTCCAGAAGCATGTCCAAGACGCTCTGCCTGTACCAACTTCTGATCCAGTCCATCCCTTCTGCCCTGGTGACTCTGTTTAGATAAAAAAAAATTTGCCACCCAAGGACTGACTCCTACCTGAAAAGGACCACACACTGTCAGCCTGACCACCCCCACGGCAGTCAAGGTCGAAGGAATCCCGACGTGGCTTCATCACACCCGGCTTAAGGCAGCCCAGGCAGAATAGAGTCCAGGACTCTTCGGACCCTCTAAAGATTACTCATGGCCCTCATCGGGGCCCTTATGAACTGGCTTACTGACTTTATTCGACAGAAAATTAAGATTATAGTCCTCAGGGTTCAATATAACTCCCTCCCTGACAATGACCAAGAGTCAATGATTTGATTCATGTACATAAAACCAGTGGGGAATGAAGCATAGTAACCTCCATCTTGGGTAAAAACTGCTATTTAAAACTTTAACCCTGCTTTCTGGCTTCTGTAAATGTTTGCTTGCTTAAATAATAGGGAAAAATAAGATTACTCCCATTCCAGAAAGTCCATAAACTATGCCCCAGACAGAATTGCCAATGCTGGTGCCTGGCCAGGCCTTGAGATACAGTCTCACAGCCCTGTCCCAGCACACAGGACCTCTTTCTCAGAGGGTCTGGAAGTCTCATTCTGAGAAGGCTAAAAAGGGCTAATTCAAATGTAACCCTGATATTTTGGGGGCTAGCAATTAGAATTCATGCCAGCAAGCTCAGTGTGCATTCTTGATGACCTATATTTAGGTCATTGCCTCCTTCCCAGAAACTGGTCTTGCAAGGCATGTCAGGCCATAGAAACTGTGAACAATGAACTGCCCTGGGGCAGGGAGGGGGAAAGTAGTTATCGCTGGCCCCAGGACAGAATGTACTGGGCTGCATATCTGGCGCTTCGGCCAGGCGGGGCACGCTGTCCTAGAACACATAGATAGGAAGGTGCTGACATCAGGCCAGGCCTTGAGATATGGTCTCATGGCCCCTTCCCAGCACACAGGCCTTCTTTCTCAGAAGGCCCGGAAGTCTCATTCCAAATTTGGGAGACAAAAGACTGGAAAAAGTATAAATAAAGAGAGTTTCCTCCATATTGGGGGGCCCAGAATTTGAAAGACACATTTTTCTCTGGGTCTCCACAGAATTTAATAATAAAATGTAACTCCTGTAGTCTGGGCTACAGTTCAGCCTCTGCTTCGGCAGGGTGCTGTAACTGTAGTCAGCTGGCCAACTTAATAAAGGCTCTTAAATTTAAATTCTGAGTCGGTGGTCTATCTCGCTGAGTGAACCCATAACATTTGGAGGCCCCAGCGAGATCCCCAGCAGGGGTGAGAGGAACGCCTTATTTAGGGCAGGAGGCTCTCCCCCGGCAGGGGTGAGAGGGACCCCCTATTTAAGGCAGGAGGCTCTCCCCCATTTATCACCGGGCATGCAGCGAGATACCCCACATCCCTGTGGGGAACGACTACGAAGGAGGCCTCCAGTCTCCGTCCCGGGTCCCAGGGAGGCGGAGGAGACTCCACCCAAAATTTTCAATTCAGAAACCGAGCCACCTGGACTCTTGAGAGAGGTAAGGAAGACCGTCGTTAAACTGTAATTGGGACGTCCCACGGAAGGACCTATACGGAGGGCTGGATGCAGCAGTACTCCTGGTCCTGACCCGCGGCCACGACGGTGGCCGGGGTGTCAGGTTCGTGCAGCTCTAGGCTGCACCGGGTTTGTCTGTCTGGTGTTTGCTGTCTAGTGTTTGTTTTGTCTTTGTTCTTTGTTGTCTTTGTCTTTGTCAAAATGGGTCAGGGTCAGTCGTCTTCATTGACCCCCTATCAATCAGGCCCACTCCAAGTGAGTGGAAGGGAAGTTTGATCACCTCCCAGGAAGCCATAGAGCTCCCTTAGGCAATTAGTCAGGAGTTGGGTGGATTGCTTAAACTCTGAGTAAACATTTGGTAGAAGTCAAAACCTCAGACTGTCTGGTGTATGAATGTAAGTGTGAGAGTCAGTGTGAAACGAAAGCTACTTTGTGCTGTCTGGCTGTACACATGAGAGTCTTTCTGTTATTTGTTTAAAGATAGGGCAAACCCTGCTTTAAGGGGAAGACAGTAGAGAACTTTTAATTACTTTTCCCTGAGGTATAATTTTGCTGTATTAGGTTATAATTTTAAAAGTCTAAGGTTAGCCGAAACCGGTTTGGCTCAGTGGATAGAGCGTTGGCCTGCGGACTGAAAGGTCCCAGGTTCAATTCCGGTCAAGGGCATGTACCTGGGTTGCGGGCACATCCCCAGCAGGGAATGTGCAGGAGGCAACTGATCAATGTTTCTCTCTCATCAATGTTTCTAACTCTCTATCTCTCTCCCTTCCTCTCTGTAAAAAATCAATAAAGTATATTAAAAAATAAATAAATAAATAAATAAATAAATAAATAAATAAAAGTCTAAGGTTAATTTAAAGGTTTAAGGTTGCAACCCAAAGAAGTTTAAACAAAGGCTTGTTAGGTTAAGATTAGTACATTTTCTCATAGCCTTTGTAGGGTGAGGGAGAGGGACTGCTGGATTTTTATCATGTGGTCCCAAGACCTGTGACTTGCCTGCCCTTCCTGATAGATTTACAGTAGGTCTCTGTTAGGGACAGCATCCGCTCTAACTTGGGGAGGAAGAGAGCTGAAAACTGCTCCAGAGCGGGTGTGAGATGAGGTAGTGGCAGTAGGATTCACTAGATATGGTAGTAGGCTCTCAGCCTGCTGAGATGGAGGAGCCTTAGGCTCAGGGAAAGGGGGATGGCCAGAGAGATCAAAAATAGTAAAGGAGGAGAAGAATTTGAGTCTCTGGGGCTTAAAGAAGGAAAAATCTAGGAGGGAGAGCAGCTAAGGACAGAGTAAATGGTTAATGCAGAAAAGGGGGGCATCAGCGGGGAGAGCAGGGAGAGATAGTTTTGTTGATATTTACTTATCTGAACTATGCTGGACTCAAGGCCACAAGCTGCTACTAAGCATAAGTTTTTCTCTGCCCCGTTTTGTTCACTTTAACCCTTCCAATGCTAAATTAGACTGATACAGTGTACTTGAAATTGCATAAGGAAGAAAGCACCTGCTCTTAGTAATCTAAGAAATACTGGCTGTTTACTTTATAGTAATCATTAAAGGATTGAGGTTTCTAAGATTAAGGAATTACTGAGTAGAAGGTGTGAGGCATGGTTATACATTTTTAAAGGACATAGAAAGAAGGTTTAAAGGCTAATTTGAAAGTATGAAATTTAGAAAGGTTGTGTATGTGATAAGAAGGAGAAGAGAAATGTTGAAAGGAAATTAATCAAATGGTACAGGCCAGTAAGCCAGAGAGAGTAAATAATTTATATTCTGCCTCCCTAAGCAGAGGGTAAATAGTTATGCCAAAGTACTTAGGGGGGACTGATAAAAGAAATCCAACAGTTACTGTTTTGTTATAACTCTGGAGAGTCCATAAAAAGGACTGACAAGGAAAATCAGAAGATCTTAAGGCAGGTCAGTGGCTTTTTCTCCTTATGTAATTCCTCCGAAATTTGGCAATGCTAACTAAGTCATGGCAATACATTTCTTTGCATAAATTCAATAAGACCGGTTTCCAATAGTAGTTTTATTGACCAGAAACTTTGACTGGAGTATCATGTTTTAAAGAGCCCTGTCTGAGCTCTGAAGACTTGAAGCCAATAACAGTGCCATGGAGAAAGCCTGGTATCTTGCTTGGTAGCCCTGAGAATAGCTGGCACTGGAGCATCAGGCCCATGCCCTACCATCACTGTAGGTTGGTCAGAGTAGAAGGGGAGCAAGGAACCCTCATGCACTCTGGGCCACGACGAGTAGGAGGGCTACTGAGATGGGCCTTAAAGCAAGGACAATGGGCAGCAGATATTGCAGGCAGGCCTGATGGCAGCTAGATGGCTTGGCTTCCTGGGCCCTATGGGGCACATTGAGATTCAATCATGAGATTCCAGCAAAGGTAGTCAGTTACCATTCTTGTGTTTATGCAAACAATCAGGCCAAATTGAATTAGTATTTTAATAAACGGAGGGATAATTTTAAGGAGAAAAACTCTATTTCAATAGAGGTTATTAAAACGGAAATGTTTTCTTTCCCTCCCACTGGACCATTTGTTACAGTTTGTCTCCGCCAGGTCACAAGCCCACCTCCTTCTGTGCCCAGGCCTCATCGTCCCTCTGACAGATAGCAAGGATCTCTTGGCTCTGAGAGAAACTTCTGTCCCTCTTCAGCACGAAGCAGTTACAGAAGAAAATTCAACGCCCATTTTCCCTGAAAGAATTCAGAGCCAGGATCCTTGAGGTAATATAGTAGGCAGTTAGACAGACATGAGCAGAGCAAGGATGATGGGCCAATTGGCACTGCCAGCTATGTATGTAAGACAAGGGGACTCCCCAGAAGCAGGAGGGAACTAGGCTGCAGATGAAGTAGCCCAGGAGGCTGCCCTAAAACCAGTGGGGCCTTTACAGATTCTAGTGACTCTTCCAGACCCTGAACTACTCATCTAACCAGTTTACTCAAGTTCTTTCAGGCTTTACAGTCTACCCAGAAAGCAGACCAGAAGCACATCCAAGATGCTCTGCCTGTATCCAGTTCATCCCTTCCAACCTGGTGACTCTGTTTGGGTAAAGAAATTTGCCACCCAAGGGCTGACTCCTACCTGGAAAGGACCATTCCCACCACAGTCGACGGAATCCTGATGTGGCTTCATCACACCTGGCTTAAGACAGCCCAGGCAAAATAGAGAGTCCAGGACACTTCGGACCCTCTAGAGATCACTCCTGGCCCTTATCTTATAAACAGGCCCACTGACATTATTTGGCAAAGAATTCCTCAGGGGTCAATATAACTCCCTCCCCAATAATGACCCAAAAGAGTCAATGATTTGACTCATGTACATAAAACCAGTGGGGAATGTGCTGGGCTGCATATCTGGCGCTTCAGCCAGGCGGGGCACACTGTCCTAGAACACATAGATAGGAAGGTACTGACATCAGGCCAGGCCTTGAGATATGGTCTCATGGCCCCTTCCCAGCACACAGGCCTTCTTTCTCAGAAGGCCCGGAAGTCTCATTCCAAATTTGGGAGACAAAAGACTGGAAAAAGTATAAATAAAGAGAGTTTCCTCCATATTGGGGGGCCCAGAATTTGAAAGACACATTTTTCTCTGGGCCTCCACAGAATTTAATAATAAAATGTAACTCCTGTAGTCTGGGCTGCAGTTCAGCCTCTGCTTCGGCAGGGTGCTGTAACTGTAGTCAGCTGGCCAGCTTAATAAAGGCTCTTAAATTTAAATTCTGAGTCGGTGGTCTATCTCGCTGAGTGAACCCATAACAAGATCATCAACACCTGAGGGCCTTCCTGTCAGCCCACAAAAGAGGGTGGAACCATATCTGCAAGACAAAGACCCCAGAAGGCTATAAAAAGTGAAGCCTCTGCATGTTACTTCACTCTGATTTGGAAATTATTCCCAGAGTCCACTAGTGTTAATAAACGGCGTCCCTCCCTTTCTCTAGGAAGCGTGCTTGATATTCCTTTGCTCTTCTGTAACATATGGTTCCCTGAATTGGGAAGCTAACCACGTTTGGCTCTTGCCTCCGGTGAGTGGAGGGGATTTGAGGCCCGGGGGTGTGGGACAGGCCTCCGGAAGGCACGTGCTGCTGATTTTAGCAGAATTGAACTGGTGGGAACTCCAGGTGCTCCCGGACCTCAGCCCAGGACCCGGCCGGCATCTGGAGAAAGTGGACAAACACCTCTGGACCTGTCAACAGAATCTGTAAGGTAGGAGCCCCAGTCAGTCAGGCCCACTCCAAGTGAGTGGAAGGGGGAGCTTGATCACCTCCCCAGAAGTCATAGGACTTCGTCAGGTAATCAGGAATCAGGACTCCAGAGGTGAGTGAATTCAGATTCTATTAAGGAATTATGGGTTCACTCTTGTTTGTTTGTTTGTGTGTGGGACTAGCCAATTTGCTACTGAGAAGGGGGGCTGGACGCAGCCTTAACTCCTCTGGTGAGTTCTCACCAAGACGTTGGTTGAGAATTCTGGTCTGGGGTGTGGGTGCCGGGAGTGCACCCATGCCCATCTGGGGAGTTGGGCATTATCTGCTCAGCTCTAGTCTGGGCTAGTCTACTGAGAGAGTGTGAGTACGGATGTTTGTCTGTCTTGGCATAATTATCTGTGATTAACTGGTCTGTGTGAAAGCAAAAGCTACTTTGATTTTCTGTTTGCTCATCTGGTTAAAACGTTTGATTTGCTAGAAGCTGAACCCATGATGGTCTGCAGGGGTCTCAAGGAGTGCTGTTGAGTTATTTTTCTCAGAGACGTTTGCTCTCTGTCACGGGAGGAATCAGCCCACTTAGTGAGGATTTCTGTCTATGTTTGTGTACTAGGGACTTGTCCTGTATCTGGAGGAATGGCTTCTAGACGCTATTCACAGTCTCTGAGACTTCCGGGAGGGAAGTCAAAACTCAGACTGGCTAAGGGTTCGAGTCTGGCCTGTCTTTTAAAAAAAGGTAGGAGAGCCCTAACCGGTTTGGCTCACTGGATAGAGCTTTGGCCTTCGGACTAAAAGGTCCCAGGTTCGATTCCGGTCAAGGGCATGTACCTTGGTTGCGGGCACATCCCCAGTAGAAGGTGTGCAGGAGGCAGCTGATCGATGTTTCTCTCTCATCCATGTTTCTAACTCTCTATCCCTCTCCCTTCCTCTCTGTAAAAAAAATCAATAAAACATATATTTAAAAAAAAAAAAAAAAGGTAGGAGAGAAGCGTTCCTAGGCAGTTTTCTACTGCCTCTGTTCAGGGACTTGTTCTGTATCTCTGCACAATTGAAACTGATTTGGTGGTATTCTGTGGTGTAAATGTGGCGCGCTCCGGTGTAAAAGTGTTTTTATGTTTGTTTCTGTTTTGTTTTTTAAAAGAAAAAACCATTCTAAACCTCTCCCGAGTTTCCATGGTGATTCAAAGTTTTAATGGGGAATGTTATCTGTCTTTATTATTTAAATATGTGTCTTTGTTGCTTGTTTAAAATTGTTTAGCAAGTGAAATTTCTGTTTGTGTCTCTTAAAAAAATATGAATGTATTGCTAATCTGAGGAATGTTAATTGTTTATATGTCACCTAAAAATTAAGGCTAAGAGTTCTAACTAACTGGAAAGTATGGCTTTGGTATAATGGAGGAAGATAAAGAGAAATGTTGACAGAAAGTTGGTGTAATGGAGGAAGATAAAGAGAAATGTTGACAGAAAGTTGAATGGATGACAGGCCAGTAAGCTGGGACAAATAGAATAGGGAAACTGAGCAGAAATCCTATCTTCCCTAAATCCTTAAATCCTGTCTTCCCTAAACCAAGGACACTTGGGGCTAAATGATTTGCATTTGCCTCCCTAAACAGAGGTTTAATAATTTATGTCAATTTGATTAGTGTCATTTACTGTCCACACCCAAGGACAAATGAATTTAGAAAATAAGCCTTATTTTGATTAGTTCTTTTATTCAGGTATTTTTTAAAGAGGAGGCAACCAGGTCCCTCCCTTGCAACATGGGTAATAGCTCCTCCTCAAACTCGACTGTCTTAAAATGTATGTTAAGGAATTTTAAAAAGGGGTTTGTTGGGGACTGCAGAGTAAAACTATTCCCCTGGGAGTTAAAAAGGATTAGGATGGCCACCAGAGGGCACATTGGATGTCCCACGATCAGGAATGTTCACAGAATTATCACAGGAGGCCCAGGTCACCCAGATCAGTTCCCTTATATAGACAGCTGGTTAGAAATTGCTCAAACCTTGTCGCCTTGGGTCTGGTTCTGTGTGTGTAAGAAGGGACAGAGTAAGGTTTAGTAGCAGGAGTGAAGAGGCAGGCAGAGCAGGAGCAGGTCAGAAGAAGCTGGCAAGGCCATCCAAACCACCCAGCCACTATCGGCCAGAGCCGCCTGAGGCAGACCTCATTGGACTGGCAACAGCTGACTCCGACTAGGACAGACTGGGCTCTTTCCAACTGGGCCCCCATGAGCCCATGGTCGAAATGAAAATCGGGGGCCAGACTGTGAACTTTATGGTTGATACAGGGGCAGAGCACTCAGTAGTTACTCAGAAGGTAGCTCCCCTCTCAGGACAGGAAGTCACCATTATTGGAGCTACCAAGGACCACAGCTGCAGACATTCTGCCGCCCCCGCCAATGTCAGTTAGGCGGCCACCAGGTGGTTCAGGAATTCCTGTATTTGCCAGATTACCCGGTCCCTCTAATGAGCAGAGATCTTTTAGCCAAAATGGGAGCAGAAACCACTTTTGCTCCAGATGGCTCAGCACAGCTTCGCCTAGGTGAAGAGACCTCCCCAATGATCCTGTCCTTAGCAGTGCCGAGGGAGGAAGAATGGAGACTTTATACCCCCCAGAGTAAAGGCCTCACCATTAGAACCTGAATTAGAGAAGGAATTCTGGCTGGTCTGGGCAGAAGGGAATCCTCCAGGCCTGGCTAAGGACCACGGCCCGGTGCTAATCGAGTTAAAGCCTGGGGCACAGCCTGTTAAAATCTGCCAATATCCAATTTCAAGGGAAATGAAGGCTAGGGACTGAAAGGAAGCAGGCAGTATGTGCCATCCCAGTCTCTAGTATCCGGCAGCAGATTCAGGAATTCCTGGGAGCGGCAGGATTCTGTCGAATTTGGATCCCAGGGTTTCCAGACCTGGCCAAGTCTCTCAATGAAGCTTTAAGAGGAGAAGAGAAGGCACCCATCGACTGGGATCCCTAACAGGAGAAAGCCTTTGTCACCATAAAGGCAAAGCTCACTGAGGCCCTGGCACTAGGGCTACCAGATGTGATGTGAGACTTTAATCTTTTTGTTCACAAGAACAGCGGGGTAGCCCTAGGTGTTCTAACCCAGGAGTTTGGACCCTGGCAAAGACCAGTAGCCTATCTCTCCAAACAGATTGACCCAGTTGCCTCTGGATGGCCCCCGTGCCTCAGGGCCCTAGCAGCCACAGCATTATTAGTCAAGGAAGCGGATAAGCTTACCTTAGGACAAAACTTAAATGTAAAAGTACCTCATGCTGTTGTCACCCTGATGGAAGCCAGGGGGCAGCACTGGCTAACTCATGCTCCAATGACTCAGTGTCAGAAGGAAACCAGCATGCTGATGCCGCAGCCAAGCTGGCTGCTAAAGGACAAGCAGCACCGGCACGGATCATGTTGGCCTCCGAATTACCTGAACCACCAAAATAGCACTCCTCAGGAAGAGAAATGGACCCAGCATGAAGGGGGCAAGAGAACAAAGGAAGGCTGGTGGATACTCCCAGATGATATATGTCCCAGAACAGTTAGCCCATAAGGTAGTCCTTCAGCAGCATGAACTTACTCATTTAGGGAAGACTGCCCTAGAAGCTTTGTTAGGCAGGTACTACCTAATTGCCTGTCTACCCTCCTTGTGTGCCTCAGCCTCTCAGCGTTGCCTTCTCTGTGCTCAGAACAATGCTAACCAGGGTCCTGTGGGACCGATAGGAATTCAGCGCTGTGGGCAAGCTCCTTTTGAGGACTTAGAAGTAGATTTTACAGAAATAGGGCCTACCAGAGGGAATAAATACCTGATAGTCTTTGTTTGCACCTTTTCAGGCTGTGTCAAGGCATATTCCACTTACATAGAAAAGGCGAGAGAAATCACTAAGGCATTGCTGAAGGATATAATTCCAAGGCATGGAATGCCTCTGACCATAGGGTCTGATAATGGCCCAGCCTTTGTAGCAGAAGTAGTACAACAAGTAGCTAAGGCTTTAGGAATTAAATGGAACCTACATACAGCCTACAGGCCTCAGAATTCAGGGAAAATAGAACGCATGAATCAAACCATAGAGCAGACACCCTGGACAGATATCCTGGACAGATATCTTGCCTCTTGTACTCCTGCAGGTACGCTGTGCCCCAAGGGTCAGGGTAGGTTTCTCTCCCTTTGAAATTCTATACCAGTGGTTCTCAACCTTCCTAATGCCGTGACCCTTTAATACAGTTCCTCATGTTGTGGTGACCCCCAATTTCATTGTTACAAATTGAACATAATTAAAGCATAGTGATTAATCACAAAAACAATATGTAATTATATACGTATTTTCTGATGGTCTTAGGCAACCCTGTGAAAGGTTCGTTCGACCCCCAAAGGGGTCGCGACCCACAGGTTGAGAACCTCTGTTCTATAGGGTAGACCCCCTCCCTCATTTCAGCCAAAAGGAGAATGGGAGAAATAGGGAACTTAGAAATCCAGAAACAACTACAAGGACTTGGAAAAACTGTCTTTGAGGTCCACAGGTGGGTTACTGACCAACTACCCATCTCTCTAGGAACAGCTGTACATCCTTATAAACCTGGAGACCAGGTTTGGATAAAGGATTGGAAAAAGGAACCCCTCAAGTCTACCTGGAAGGGACCCTATCCAGTCATATTAACCACCCCCACAGCTCTCAAGGTTGCAGGACTGAACACCTAGATCCACCACTCCCGGGTGAAGGCAGCCCACCAGTCGAGTGATGCCCAGCCTGAGTGGAAGGTGATCTCTGACCAGTAACACCCCCTGCAGATCACCCTCAAGAAGACAGCAGACCTGGCCGAGCAACCTGCTCCAAAGAATTCAGATAACACCCTGCTGAATTCTCCCTAACACTAATCTTTCTTTCTTATCTCCTCCTAAAGGCAATATGCTCTGGTAATTCTGGATAATCATTGGTTTTATCTTTCTAATAATTCTCATTTTGTCTTTTTATGAGTGCCGCTGGAACCTGAGGCTAGTACCAGGAGGAGAACTCGTCTGCTTTTGCTAGGACACAGAAGCACCATAAAATTACTGTTTCCTCATCATGAATTGTTAGACTACACCTTGTCATGCCGTCCTTGGCTACATCTGCCTGGCAGGAATTGTCATAATACTACTCTTTGTCCTAGCGGTTCACTGTTATAGAAATAGTGAACAGAAATAGAGGGAATAACATGCTCCCACTAATAATATTAGCTAGCACATACTTGCCTCCCATAGGGGCCACTGCCATGTATCCTTGCTTAGAAACTCACTACCCAAATATGCTAGACTGGGTAGTCTACGGAAAAGCCCCATCAAGCCAGATTTTTGTTAGCTATACTTATCAGCCTGCAGCATGTTATGACTCCGCTACCAAATCCATGTAGGGGAGAGGGGGGAGAGATTGTATTGGATGGGAAAAAAAAAATAATAGGACCTGTCACGGCCAATGTGCAGCTAACTAATTTTGCTCCTATTTGTTTCAGCAGTACCCAGGGCCAACATCCAACAGGTCACCTCCCAGATGAACTATGCAACTCTACCCCAAGGCTGAAAACACCACCTACCTCTGGTGCCCCCTGCAGGAACATTCTACACGTGTGAGACCAGTGCTTACCTCTGCCTGCCTGAAACCAGAAGAACTCCCTACAAACCCTCCGAGAGGAAGAAACGGGTTGCTAACCCCTTTGTCATTGCCCCTTTCCAGCCGGAAGTAGCTAAGAGCAGGCATCACCCCTGTTCACCATAACATCCTGTGGTCGTTGCTCCACAAGGCTAAAAGAAGCTTGTGGGACAAGGGGGCGGGGGAGGGGGAGAAGGCTAAAAAGGGCTAATTTAAATGTAACCCTGATATTTTGGGGGCTAGCCATTGGAATTCATGCCAACAAGCTCAGTGTGCATTCTTGATGACCTATAATTAGGTCATTGCCTCCTTCCCAGAAACTGGTCTTGCAAGGCATGTCAGGCCATAGAAACTGTGAACTGCCCTGCAAGGGGGGGGTGGGGGAGAGGTCATTATCGCTGGCCCCAGGACAGATCATCAACACCTGTAAGCCTTCCTGTAAGCCCACAAAAGGGGGTGGAACCATATCTGCAAGACAAAGACCCCAGAAGGTTATAAAAAGTGAATCCCTCTACGTATTACTTCACTGATTTAGAAATTATTCCCGGAGTCCACTAGTGTTAATAAAAGGGGTACCTCCCTTCCTCTAGGAAGCATGCTTGGTATTTCTTTGCTCTTCTGTAACAATTCCAAATTTAGAAGACAAAAAGCTAAAAAATATAAAAATAAAAAAGACTTCCTCTATTTGGGGCCCCAGAATTTGAAAAGCAATATTTCCTCTGGGCCCGCTAGCGCTAGTGAAATAAAAAGATTCCAAATTAATTTGGCTTATTAATTAAGGCATCTTCTCATTTACAATATAACAGTCTCATAATAAGTGTTCCACTAAGCACATTTCTCCATTAACTTTGAACTTCTCTTCCCCACCATGGCAACCAGACCATCTGCTTTCCTTACTTTGAAAGCCTACCCATTTTCCCAACCAGCATCCTTTGTTTGCCTGTTGGACTCAGCCAGTCCTTACTAACTTAGCCAGAATCCTTCATTTACATAAAGAGGATTGAATCGAGGACAGCACGCAGAGCCTGAAACTTTGTAAACGCTGCCTTCTTTGTTTCCTTCGGAACACTATTTGGGTTTCTGCCTGAATCAGTGCTTCCCAGGTAGCTGTCCTTTCGGCTCTCAAATAAATGCTTGTTGCCTCTCACCACGGCCTTTTACTTTTAGGTTAACAAGTACACTCCAGAACCCTAAATGTCCACGCTTGTGTCTAACACCAGTCAGGCCTCAGAGAAATGTTTCTCCACAGGCCTTGCCCTACGTCCTTGAAACAAACCCCATAAAACTCTGCGAGCTGAACCATTATCAAAGTCAGATGTGAACACTCTGTCAAGCTTTGGAGGACAGGAAGAGTGTGAGTGGTAGAAGCAAGAGAAAAGAGACATATTCCTCTCCGATGAAAGAACATCAAAGGTTATTGCATAATGGAATCTCATTTCCTAGCAGTGGAAAGCATCCTTTCTTTTATTTTTTTTTTAATAGTCCAAATTGTGATTCTGGAAGGATTAATACATCAGTCCAGTATTTGCAACATTTGCTCAAGGTAGCTGGAGTGGGTTGAAGAGTATCCCCCCAAATTTCATGTCCACCCCAAACCTCAAAATGTAATCTTATTTGGAAAGTAGAGGCCCGGTGCATGAAATTCTTGCATGCGTAAGGTCCCTAGGCCTGCCTGGCAATCAGGGCCGATTTGTGGGGTGACCAGCAGTGTGATTGGTGCCCCCACTTGCACTTGCCTTGGCCTGGCGCTGCCCACTCGCCAGCCCCATCCCCCACCACCACTGCCGGTCAGGGCCTGCAGGCTGGGGACAGCTCCTGCATTGAGCTTCTGCCCCCTGGTGGTCAGTGAGCGTCATAGAGACTGGTCATTCAGCCGGTTCAGTTGATTTGCATATTAGGGTTTTATATAGATAGACTAGAGGCCCGGTGCACAAAAATTTGTGCACTCGGGGGGGAGGGGAGGGTCCCTCAGCCCGGCCTGTGCCCTCTCGCAGTCTGGGACCCCTCTGGAGATAACGACCTGCTGGCTTAGGCCTGCTCCCGGGTGGCAGAGGGCAGGCCCAATCCCTAGGTGCAGCCCCTGGTCGGGCTCAGAGCAGGGCCGATTGGGGAGTTGGGGCACCGCCCCCTGTCATGCACAGAGCAGGGCAGATCGGGAGGTTGCGATGCCACCCCTAGTCATGCTCAGGATATGGCCGATTGGGGGGTTGGGGCACCGCCCCCTCTCACACTCAAGGCAGGGTCGATGGGGAGGTTGTGGCGCCACCCCCTGTCATGCACAGAGCAGGGCGGATCAGGGGGTTGGGGCACCGCCCTCTATCACCCACAGAGCAGGGCCGATCAGGGGGTTGGGGCCCCGCAACTGTCACACTCAGGGCAGGGTCGATGGGGAGGTTATGGCTCTACCCCGTCACACACCGAGCAGGGCCCGTGGGGTGGGGGGGTTGGGGCGTCGCACCCTGTCACACACAGAGCAGGGCCGATCAGGGGGTTAGGGCGTTGCACCCTGTCACACACAGAGCCGCAGGGCGATCAGGGGGTTGGGGAGCTCCCCCCTATCAGGCACAGAGCAGGGCTGATCAGGGGGTTGGGGTGCCTTCCCCTGTCACGAACAGAGCAGGGCGGATAGGGAGGTTGTGGCCCAGCCCCCTGTCACACACAGAGCCGCAGGGTGATCAGGGGGTTTGGTCGCTGCCCCCTGTCACGCTGATCCTGGTGCCGGGAGGCATATTACCCTTTTACTATATAGGATAGAGGCCTGGTGCACAGGTGGGGGACGGCTGGTTTTCCCTGAAGGGTGTCCTGGATCAGGGTGGGGGTCCCCACTGGGGTGCCTGGCCAGCCTGGATGAAGGGATGATGGCTGTTTGCATCTGGTCACACCCCCTTCAGGGTGGGGGGTCCCCATTGAGGTGCCTGGCCAGTCTGGGTGAGGGGCTGAGGGCCGTTTTCAGGCTGTCGGGTGACTGAAGCTCCCAACCTGTCCTTTTGTTCTTTTTTTTTTTTTATTCTGGGCCAGCTTTAGCTCTGAGGCTTGGCTCCAGCTCTGAGGCCTCGGCTGCTGAAAGCAGGTATCTGGTTTGTTTGGGTTCTATAATCGAAACACTGTTTCAACTCCAGCTCTGAGATCCCGGCTGGCTGAAAGCAGGTTTCTGGGGTTTTGTTTAGCTTCTATATTTGTAACAATGTTTCAAACTCCAAGCTTAGAGGCCGGCAGCCGCAGGCGGGGAACGTTGGCTTCCTCTGTCACTGAAGCAAGCAAGCCTTCTGTTAGCTTCAAGCTGCCTGGCTGCCGGCCGCCATCTTGGTTGGCAGTTAATTTGCATATCGCCCTGATTAGCCAATGGGAAGGGTAGCGGAGGTACAGCTAATTACCATGTTTCTCTATTATTAGATAGGATAGAGTCTCTGTAGACATAATCAGTTAAGTTAAGGTCATTGAGTGAATTAGGCTGGGCCCTAAATCCAGTGACTGGTGTCCTTATAAGGAAAGGAGAGGACACCCAGAGACACACGGAAAAAAAAGGCCATGTGAGGAGGTGGCAGAGACTGCAGTGTTGCAGCTACAAGCCAAGGAACGCCAGGAGCATTCTTTTCCTTTCAGCACTGTTCTGTGGTTCTCATTGAACAAATCTTTCTCCTCCTCAGTTAACTCCTAAGTTTTTTATTCTTTTGATGCTAAGGTAAATAGGGTTGTTTTTCATCATTACCTTTTCAGATTGCCCATTGGTCATATATGGCCATATTGTCCACTGCCCCACTGTCTGTCATATTTTTTAAGCTGAGTAGCTTAGATCAGTAGCTCCAAGGACCCAGTTAAAGGAAATTCATGGGGTAAAGGATCATTTTAAATGACACCAAGGAGATACAGTGAGCAAAATCCAGATGTGGCTCTGTCCAAAATTATTTTGGGGGAAGGAGAGAAAAGCTATAGTTTAAGAGACTTAAACACACAAAATCAAGGGCAATGTGTGGACCTCAATGGGATCATGATTTGAAAAGGCAGGAAAAATAATTGTATGAGACAGGTAAGGAAATTCATTCATTGACTGGCTATGTAACCATATTAGGTATTTTAAGTTCTATTAGATATAAGAACTGAGACCATATATTTCAACATGACTTAATGGTTTGTTCCAAGAAAGTCTTGCCTAGAAGGCAACATCTATAAAACAATAAAGAACTCAGTATTTCCCTGGCCAGTTTGGCTCATTGGTTAGAGCACCAGTGGGGGAACCAAAGATGATGGGTTGGATTTCCGGTCAAGGGCACTTCCCTATCGATGTGCCTCTCTCAGGTTGATGTCTCTCTCTCTCTCTCTCTCTCTCTCTCTCTCTCTCTCTCTCTCTCTCTCTCCTCCTTCCCTTCCACTCTGTCTGAAAATCAATGGAAAAAATATCCCCAGGTGAGGATTTCTTTTGTAGGGAGAACCATTTGTTTGGTAAATCACAGAGGTAGAAGAAGTAATTCCTTGAAGAAATGGGCTTAGGAAACAAGTTATAGAAGTAAAGGAAGGGCCCTTGGAGCTTTGGAGTGAGGAAGACTTTGGCAGGGAGAGGGAGGGGGAAAGCTCCCGAGAGGGAGAGCACCCTGGTGAGGATTTAAAGAGAGAGAGAGAGAGAGAGAGAGAGAGAGAGAGAGAACTCATTATTTGTTCCAGGGAATTCCTGCAAACCAATTGATCTGGACAGTTTGTTTACCTGGGCAACCCGCTCTCCTGTCACGATAACAGATTGCTCACCTGGGCAAAAAGCTCACTTATCAGACAACAGTTTGCACATCAAGACTTGTTCCAAGACACCCATTTTGTCGTGTTCACCAATCCTAAAGTATTGTGTCAGAATCCTTACCCAGTCCTGACGAGTTCCTTGCTTTGAAAAACCCACCCCAGATTGCCTTATTTAATTTTCCCCGTGGTGGCCCAGCGGAGACACTGGTGGTCTTTGTGAGTCAACCATTAACAGGTATAATAATAGTTTTGTGGAGTGTTTATTAAAAAGGGGGAGTTTAGCTCTGGCCGGTGTGGCTCAGTTGGTTGAGTATTGTCCCAGGCATCAAAAGGTTACTGGTTTGATTCCCAGTCGGGGCACATGCCTGGGTTGCTGGCTTCATCCCTGGTAGGGGACATGCAGGAGGTCACCCATCAGTGTTTCTCCCTTTCATCAATGTTTCTTTCTCTCTCTCTCTCTCTCTCCTCTCCCTTCCTTTCTCTCTAAAAATCAATTTTTAAAAATATTTTTTAAAGGGGGGTAGTTTATCTTTTTTTAAAATATGTTTTTATTGATTTCAGAGAGGAAGGGAGAGGGAGAGAGAGATAGAAACATCAATGATGAGAGAGAATCATTGATCGGCTGCCTCTTGATCGCCCCCCACTGGAAATGAGCAGCAACTGCAACCAGGGCATGTGCCCTGACTGGGAATCAGACCTATGAACCATAGGTCAATACTCAACCACTGAGCCACACCTGGCCAGGCTGAAAAACTATATACAAATTAAATGAAATAAAGTCTGAGATTTTCTTCAACACAATATGGGATGGAGAATGGATGGGAGCATAGAAGAAACGAAATTGACTTTAAGGTGATTATTGTTGAAGCTTTTTGGCAGCTACCTGGAGTTTCCTATACTATTTGTGTCTACTTATGTAATTTTGCAATTGTACATAATAAAAGGGGTTTTTTAAGTGGTCTACTCAGATGGCATTATTGGAGTCATACTTGAGCTTCCTCGCTTCCTCTCCTACCCTACATCCAATCCATTAGCATATCCGACCTTCAAACTTCCTTCAGAACCTGACCATTGCTCATTACCGCCACTGCCTTTTCCCAACTGGCCCAACTCCACCATTTCCCCCTTGGTTACTAAAAAAGCCAATGGTCTCTATGCCTCAGCCTTTGCCATTCTATTTTCAACACAGCAGCCAGGATAATCCTTTTTAAAAATAAGTCCAGTCCTGACTGGTGTGGCTCAGTTGGTTGGAGCATCGTCCCATACACGAAAAGGTGGCGGGTTCAGTTTCCTGTCAGGGCGCATACCCAGGTTGTTGGTTCAATCCCTGGTCAGGGCTTGTGCAGAAGGCAACTGATGGATGTTTCTCTCACGTCGATGTTTCTCTCTCTTTCTAAAATCAATTAAAATGAATAAATAACCCGGTCAGTGTGGTTCAGTGGTTGGGCATCGACCCAGGAACCAAGAGATCCCAGTATGATTCTCAGTCAGGGCACATGCGTGGGTTGCAGGCTTGGGGGGTACAGGAGGCAGCCAATCAGTGATTCTCATCATTGATGTTTCTATCTCTCTCTCCCTCTCCCTTCCTCTCAGAAATCAATAAAAATATTTTTAAATGAATAAATAAAATTTAACCCTCTTCTCCGAACCCTGCAATGGCTCTCCCCTCACTCAGAGTCAAACTTCTTACAGGGGCCTACAAGGGCCTACACTCTCTGTACCACCCCTTCCTTTCTCTGACCTCCTCTTCTCAGACACATCCCATGGGTCACTCTACTCCAGCCACACTGGCCCCCTTCCTGTTCCAACGCACCAGCATGCTCTCACCTCAGGACCTTTGCACCTGCTGGTCCCTCTGTTCCATGGTGGCACCTCCTTCAGGTCTTTTTTTTCTGCTCAGAATTTTCATGCATTTTGTTTCCTCTGTCTTCCCTTTTCTCTCTCCTTGCCTTTGAATCTGTTAGATTTAAGCTGATATGTTTTTTTTCATGAATTAGGTTTTTATCCCCCAGCAAAACTAAGTGCCTATATGTTCTCTCATGTAACGCATTTGAGTATTTACTCCTTGATCTTTTTTTTTTTAATCTTTATTGTTCAGATTATTACATTTGTTCCTCTTTTTTCCCCCCATAACTCCCCTCCTTCCAGCTCCCACCCCACCCTCCACCCTCACTCCCCACCCACTGAGTTCATCCATAGGTGCATGATTTTTGTCCAGTCACTTCCCGCATCTCCCACACCCCTTTTCCCCCAAGAATAGTCAGTCCATTCCCTTTCTATGTCCCTGATTCATTATAGTCACCAGTTCATTCTGTACATCAGGTTATTTATTCACTTGATTCTTAGATTCATTTGTTGATAGATGCATATTTGTTGTTCATAATTTGTATCTTTACCTTTTTCTTCTTCTTCCTCTTCTTAAAGGATACCTTTCAGCATTTCATATAATACTGGTTTGGCGGTGATGAACTCCTTTAGTTTTTCCTTATCTGTGAAGCTCTTTATCTGACCTTCAATTCTGAATGATAGCTTTGCTGGATAAAGTAATCTTGGTTGTAGGTTCTTGGTATTCAGCACTTTGAATATTTCTTGCCACTCCCTTCTGGCCTGCAAAGTTTCTGTTGAGAAATCAGCTGACAGTCGTATGGGTATTCCCTTGTAGGTAATTGAGCCTCTTTCTCTTGCTGCTTTTAAGATTTTCTCTTTGTCTTTTGCTCTTGGCATTTTAATGATGATGTGTCTTGGTGTGGTCCTCTTTGGATTCCTTTTGTTTGGGGTTCTCTGCGCTTCTTGGACCTGTAAGTCCATTTCTTTCTCCAGGTGGGGGAAGTTTTCTGCCATTATTTCTTGAAATAGGTTTTCAATATCTTGCTGTCTCTCATCTTCTGGTACTCCAATGACTCTGATATTAGTCCGCTTAAAGCTGTCCCAGAGGCTCCTTACACTATCTTCACACTTTCGGATTCTTTTTTCATTTTGCTTTTCCAATTGGGTGTTTTTTGTCGAATCTTTGGTTTGATTCTTGTGCTCCTCTGGTCTGCTATTGGGTATAATATTCTTTATTTCAGTCCGTGTATGCTTACTTTCTAATTTCTTTATCGTAGCATCGAGGGTCTCATTAGTTTTCGTGAGGCTCTGCACAAATTTATGGCAAGCCCTCAAAATTGCGATTCTTAGCTCCATATCCTCCATTTCTGTCATGTTTTTTTGTCTCCGCATCTTTTATGCTTTCTTGGTGCACCCCCTTGTGGTCTCTGTGCGCAGTCTTGTTCTAGCCAAGCCTTAATTGTTGTAGTTAACACTAGAGGGATTTGACCACCAGGCGGACTGGCTGTGGAGATCAGCTGTGGGAAAACTTCAGTCCTCTGGGGAGGCGCTAGTCCAGCCCTTGCCTGAGGCGATCGGCAAATGGCTGTGCGCAGGGCCTGGGCGGGGCGGGCTCAACAGGGCGGGGGGAGGGAGCAGCTATGGCCGCTCTCAGTCCGTCCCCAGGGGCTCTGCCTCTCTGTCCCAACAATCGCTGCAAACCTCGGAGGGGCCGTAGCCAGACAGTCCCGCTTCTCCCGTTTGAGTCTGGGTCCCTAGAGACTCGCCCGGATCTGTAGCCCAGAGTCTGAGACTTGCTCCTGATTGAAAACGACAATCGCGCCCTCAGCCGCCAGCCCGCTTTGCGTGCGCACCCTCACCACCGCACCGCCGTACCTTTAAATTTTCCACACTGCGCCTCCGCTGAGCGTCGGAATGCTGTTGTTTTTGCTTCTAGTTGAAGAGACTCTCCTCAGCCAGCCTTCCCGTGGTTCTGGTTGATGTCCGCTCCGACTTTTAGTTGTATTTTTGAAGTGGTTGTCCACGGCGGCGGTCTCCAGTGTTTACCTATGCCGCCATCTTCCAAGTTCCCTACTCCTTGATCTTGTAGACAGTATGAAGGTTGTAATTAAATTACTAATTGTATAATTAGTATCTGCTGGGGTCCAACCCCAGCAGGTCCAGGGGTCCCCAAAGGTGTGGACGGAGTCGGCGATGAAGGAATGACACGGAGACAGCGTTCAGTTGATCAGCAGCCTAGCCAGGAACTCCAGCCGAGTTCTGGTCAGGATCTCCAGCCAGGTTCTGTAGCCATGTTCTCTTGCTAGGTTCTACATCCAGCTTCTCCAGCCAGCTTCTCCAGCCAGGTTCTCCAGCCAGGTTCTAGCCAGGTTCTAGCCAGGTTCAGTCGCCATGTTCTGTCTAGGTTCTCCAGCCAAGATCTGTAGCCAGGTTCTGTCCAGGATCTTTTGCCATGTTCTCTCGCTAGGTTCTGTCTCTAGGTTCTGTCCCTCCTTCAGGTCTTTACACAGATGTCCCCTTCTCACTGAGGCCTTCTCTGACCACCCTCCTGAAAAGTACAGCCATCCTCCCCAACACAGGCACACCTTTTCCCCACCTTTTTTAAAATATATATTTTTATTGATTGCAGAGAGAAAGGGAGAGGGAGAGAGAAATAAAAACATCAACGAGAGAGAAATATCATTGATTGGTTGTCTCCTACACACCCCCCACTGGGGATCTAGCCAGCAACCCAGGCATGTGCCCTGACCAGGAATCGAGCTATGACCTCCTAGCTCATAGGTCAACATTCAACCTCCGAGCCACACCTGCTGGGCCCCACCTTTTTTTTTCTCTCTCTCCTTTGTCCCTATCGCATCATATGTCATACTTGTTTATAGTATTTCTTGTCTTCCTCCTTAGAAAACAAGTTCTCCCGGAACAGTGATTTCTGTCTGTTCTGTCCCCTGCTGTAGCCCCAGTGACTGGAACAGTGCCTGGGACAGAACATGTACTCAGTAAATAGTGATTCAATGACTTTGGTCACCATTGTCTTCCTTGCCCCCTCCCCGGCCTTGGTACTATTTACTTGTCCAGGGTTCAAATTCAGCTGCTAGATCCAGATAAGATAATTAGGAAAGAAGGTCTTGATTTTTCTTAATTATTATCTTAAGGGAAGAGAGAGGCAGGGCCCTGGCACAGCAGTCTACAGTGGTCCAGATAAATGATGGCCCATGAAGCAGAATTTTGCGAGGGGTGCCTCTGGAGTGGGACCCAGGCCTTCAGACAATGGCATTCCCATAAATGAGCTAATGTGCCAGGAGATTGAAAAAGATGTCCAATTTCCCTCCCTAGGAACCCAGGAAATGCAAATTAAAACAACAAGTCACCTTGGCAGCTTTACAAAGAGAGAAAAGAAACAGCCAGAAATTAGCAAACTTTATTCAAGACACACTTTCAATGCAGTGTTTTATTTTCTGTGTGTGTCAAGACAAATGACTCAAATTTCTGAGTCTTTTAGAAATATCGAAATAATTATCTCACAGAATTAAAAATACCAGTATGACTTTGAAAAAAATGTTTGGCAGTACCAACTTAGACTAAACATACGTGTGCCAAATGGCCTTGCAATTAATTCCACATCTGGGTGTACACCCAAGAAAAATAATTGCCTATATTTATGTAAAAGAATGCTAATGGCAGCTCTATTTATAGTAGCCAAAAACTGAACCAGCCCAAATGTGCATCAACAACAGGCTGGGTAAATAAATGTGGGATATTCATAAAGTGAAATGCTTCATGGCAATCTCGAAAAATATCAGTACTGCTACATGCAACAACATGGTTGAATCTCATGACATAATGTTGAGTAAAAAAGTCAGAGACAAAGGAATACAATTCCTTTTATATAAATATCAGAAACGGGCTAACCTAACTCATCTTGAGAAAAATCAGAAAGAGATTAACCTTGGGTGGTACTGACTGGAAGGAGGCACAAGGAAACCTGAGATGACTAGAATGCTCTATATCCTAGTGGCTTCATGGACGTTTGCATTCATAAATTCATCGAGTTGCACACTAACTTATAAGTGTTGTGCTCTAAGTTATACCACAACAAAAAGTTAAAATTTTGCCCAGCCGGCGTGGCTCAGAGGTTGAGCATCAACCTATGAACCAAAAGGTCATGGTTCGGGTCACATGCCCGGGTTGCAAGCTTGATCCCCAGTGGGTGGCCTGCAGGAGCAGCCGATCAATGATTCTCATCATTGATGTTTCTATCTCTTTCCCTCTCCCGTCCCCTCTCTGAAATCAATAAAAATAAATTTTTTTAAAGTTAAACTTTTGAAAAATTTCAATAAAAGAGAATAAACGAGTATGTCAGTATTTTCAAGACACGAAATAGCAAGACTGGCCGGTGGAACTCACACATGGAGAACCGGCACCAGGTTCTCAGATTCCCTCTCTCGCCACAAGGTGGCTCTCTCCCCTCCCTCAAGGCTCCGACCGAGTCCTCTGGGAAAACCAGCTGGAGATGACTTTGCGGCTCAGAGGTATCACTGCAGGCGGATTGCGTGCTCCAGGACCGGGACCGGGACCGGGAGCGTGGGCCTAGCGTGAGAATGCTGTGAATGACTCCGGCCCCGGAAGAGCGTGACCCGTTCGAGCTCCGTCATTTCCTAGCAGTGACACTGGGAGTGTTCCTTATCTCCTCGGCGCCTCGGCATCCTCATTCGTAAGGTGGAAGTACCAATAGTGCATTCCTCAGGGTGTGGTTGCTGCTGCTGGTGCTGTTGCAGTTACTGAGAAATGACTCGAGCCTCTGAATGAAGCTCTTAGCACATCACCTGGCACAGAAGAGAGCTTAAGCCTGGCCCGTGTGGCTCAGCGGTTGAACTTTGACCCATGCACCAAGAGGTCGCCAGTTTGATTCCTATCTGGGCACATGCCCGGGTTTGGGGCTCAATCCCTGGCAGGGGATATGCAAACGGCAGCCCATAGATGCTGATGTTTCTCTTGTCGATGTTTCTATCTCTCTCTCGCTCCCTTCCTCTCTCTCTCTAAAATCAATAAAAACGAAGAAAAAGAAGAAGGGGGTGGAGGAGGAGGGAGAGAGCAGGAGGAGGGGATGGAGAGGAAGAAGGAGAGATCACACCCATTCTGGCTTCTGTGTTCTTTTCTAGGATGTCACGGCCTATTCACAGCCACCAGAGCCAGTCCTGGTCCAGATATGTGGCCCTGAGAGTTTCATGGGTTTTCTGTAGGTACCAAAGCTGTGCCCCTCAATGTGAGAGATAGGATAATGCCCCCCAAAGATTTCCATATCTTAAAGCCCAGGACCTGTGGTTATGTTACTTACATGGCAAAAGGGACCTCAAAGGTGTGATTAATTTAAGGATATTGAGATGAAGAGATTATCCTGGATTATCAGGAAAGGTCTAATGTAATCACCTGGGTCCTTACAAGGGGGAGGCAGGAGAATCAGAGTCAGAGAAGGAGCCGTGACAGTGGAAGCAGATCAGAGGGATGTGGCTAGGAACCAAGGAATGCAGGCAGCCTCTGGAAACTGGGAAAGGCAAGGAGCAATTTCTCTCCTGAGCCTCTGTAAGGCACACAGCCTTTTACTTTAGCCCTGTAAGGCCTACTTAAGATTTCTGACCTCCAGAACTGGAAGATAATAAAACTGTGTTGCTTCAAGCCACTAAGTTTGGGGTAATTTGTTACAGCGGCAATTGGAAATTAATACACTCAACTTCAAGCAATGTCTGGGTAACTTTGTGGTGTTTGTAGTTGCACATCATAATTTGTTTTACTTCTTTAAGAGGCAAATACCACCTTATGGTTCAGAATTCAGTAAGTACATACAACCACTTTGGAAAATGGTCAATATTTAGCTGAACACATGCCTACCCTGAGACCCTGCAGTCTGGTCCTGCCTACGTGCGAGACAGAAATGCAAGATATGTCCACCCAAGATAGGGCCCCTACAAGAATGTTCCTAGCAGCACTGTTTGTAATGGCCAAGAACTGGAGGCAGTCCAAATGCCTGTCAACAATAGGATGGCTAAATAAATACACCCATCATCTCATACATAGCACCTCAGGCCCTGAATCCTTCCCCTCCTCAGAACTCACAGTGGGGAGGAGTGAGTACCAATATCCCTGGGAGAGTATGACCCCTTGTAAATAATTATGCTATCGATAGTCAGTGTCCATGTAAGAAACATTCAAATCTGTAGGGAATTTTTATAAGTTTTTTTGACCCAAACTGACAACAATTGCCAGTAAGCAAAGCTTCAAGGGATTGAGAAAATGCTCTGGAAAATAGCAGTTTCACCACTTACTTTATACATTAGATTCAAAGGGCAAGATGTAAGGGCGCTACATGAAATTCATTGGTGATAGGTTAGGGAGGCAGGAGAAAGCAGAGCAGGGGAAATCTCTGGTATTGGTTAAAAAGTAAAACACATAGACACTTATTTTACATTTGTGGGTATGGGGTAGTTAACAGTCAATAATTAACATGATAATAATAACAATAACGAGAGGATTTGTGGTATCTACCCTGAGGGGTCCCGGAAAAAGGGAAGTTGCCTTGACATTCCAAACGTATGTTATCAGGTATGTTATCATAGATGCAAAAAGACAATAGACAGCCTGGCCACTCAGTCAGTGGTTGAGCATCGACCTATGAACCAGGGAGTAATAGTTCGATTCTCAGTCAGAACACATGCCTGGGTGCAGGCTTGATCCCCATTAGGGGGAGTACAGGAGGCAGCCAATCAATGATTCTCTCTCATCATTGATGTTTCTATCTCTCTCTCCCTCTCCCTTCCTCTCTGAAATCAATAAAAATATATATTTTTAAAAGACAATAGACAGGCTCAATTAAGGTAAAGACGAACTGTCAAGGAAGATTCTAGCCTGGGACATGACTGCACGCCATAACCTGCTTTTAGTTAAAAAGTTTTAATTTCAGACCATCCTATGTGGTTACTTTTGGTCTCTGAGTTTGTAAGGCTGAGCCTGTCAGGTTTAGTACGTGGCCCCTTTTCATCCACATCAGTATTTAGGGAGTGCTTACAGCACAGCAGGGTTACAGCCACATCATCCTCACAACACTACTGTTACCAGAGAGCCCCCTGCATCAGAGGTGTGGCGGGGGAGGGGTCTATCCTCCTTGGCTCTTGTCAATCTCATGAGAAGAAATTCAGATGAGTGACAGAAAGCAGCATTGAAGCATGAAGCAAAGCTAGCAAATTTATTAAGAATACACGTCGGGGGTGGGCTGGAGATCAATGGAGGGGGAAGGGACATATGTAACTTTCAACAATAAAGAATTTTTTTTTAAAGAGAGAGAGAATATGCCCTTGGCATAAAGCACAAATGGGCAACTCGGGTAGTCTGAGCACCCCATCCAGTGGGAGTTCAAAAGGTTTTATACCCTCTCCCCTATAGGTTTCAAAGCTCCCCTGCTGGATATCTTGGGTAGCAGACTAGGTTTCAAAGTCCCCTTCTACATTGTTGCGGCTTATCTCGGGAATGTTTGTACATACATCTGGTCATCTTGCTTGGCAAGTCCTACAAAGGCTGACTTCTTTGTTCAGTGGATAAGATAAACTCTCCTTCTTTTCCCCTCCCCCCACCCTTTCTGCCTTAGTAACTATCTATTCTGCCTAACAACATCAGTGCTTTTATGATCCCATTTTACAGATGAGGAAACTGAGGCACAGAAAGTCTAAATAAGATGCTAAAGCATGCTTACCAGTGCAGAAAAAAGATTTGAGCCCAGCAGTCTGACTCAGCTGTGAGCATGGGAACTATGGAAATCCAGGATTGGGGTGTAGCCTGGGAGCTGCCAGCTTGCCCCCCTTGCAGCTGGGAAATGTGGAACCCTCAGGACCCAGCTGCAAGGCCAGAGGCCTCAATGCCCAGTCAGGATGCGCTTTCTAATCCTTGGGCCGTTCCTACACGTGGGCAGCCTCCCAGGAGGTGGGTGGGCACAGGCTGAGGCTGCCAGGGTGTGAGGCTGATAATGTCCTTGCCCGCTCCAAGCTGGGCATAGGACTTTGTTTCTGGTCTCTGATAGTCAGTGCTGAGGAAGCCTTAGGAACACAGTGATGGGCAGGGGGGAGCCAGGAGTAACTCTGATGTTGTAAAAGCCCAACACTTGACACGGGTTCTTTGCTCTGGGCCAGAATAGTATCTCCGCGTGGTGCGGTGCTCGGAGACCAAGGACCAGGCAAGTTGAGTTCTGATCAGTAAAACACAGAGAAATTAACCCCCTAAATGCACCACGAGGGACAGTAAATCTTCCAAACGCGGGAGACTGGGCTTGGTTTTCCCAGATTCGCTATGAAAGCATCACTGTTGTTACAGACGTGAGCCTCTCGAAGCCTGTGAGCCCTAAGGACGGGAAGCCGCTCCCAGAGACCAGGAACCAGGAAAACCCACGCCCACAGTTACTGTAAGAATGACAGCCTGGTCCTCCATCTGTGACGGGGAGACAGGGGAGTGTGCTGGCCTCTGCAGCGGGCCCTGCGCCAGGACAGCTGTTTCTGCTCTGCGGGAGACAGCCGGCCAGCCTCACTTCACCAGGGAAGTTCTAGAGCAGGGGTGGGCAAACTTTTTGACTCGAGGGCCACAGTGGGTTCTTAAACTGGACCGGAGGGCCGGAACAAAAGCATGGATGGAGTGTTTGTGTGAACTAATATAAATTCAAAGTAAACATCATTACATAAAAGGGTACGGTCTTTTTTTTTTTTTTTTTTAGTTTTATTCATTTCAAACGGGCCGAATCCGGCCCGCGGGCCGTAGTTTGCCCATGGCTGTTCTAGAGTCATCTGGGTCCAGTTCTTTTCACAAAACAGCAAAGTCCTGGGAAACTGGCTTGTGCAAACTAGGAACTTCCCTTCCTTAGTGAAATGGAGGCACCCGTCCTCCGGCCTCATGTGCTGTTGTGACAACTAAGTGGCTTCTGAACGGAACCAGGATGCCAGGCGCGTTTGCGAGGCCTGAAGCTTATGCAAGAACTGTGAGAAAATGCTTTGAAATGAACTCAGAAGGTCTTGGGCTTCATGAAACCCTCATCCTCACTTTTGCTTATGAACTAATGTTTAATTGAGCTGAAGGTAAAAATTAAGAAAAGCCTAAAGCAATGTATAATAGATAGATATGTAGATGCAGAGGCAGAGCTAAGTTAATCAACCCTAAAACAGGTCACTCAGCAAGTACGCATGCAGCCGAAGCTTCCTGCTGCTTCCTGCAAACGGCCACACCCAAGCAAGAAATGCCGAGGCCATGGCTTCTTCGCTGCGGCACCCTCTCCCGCTGTGTTCCCTCCCCCCACACAAACCCAGGCCACCCAGGCCTGGGAGTTTCCTTCTAAGCAGCCCCACATACAAGCTCCCTGGGGTCCTCCCCAGATGGCCTCTGACCTCTCGGCCCGGCCCGTGAGCAAAGCCCCGGAACTGCGAGCTGGTGGGAGCTCTGGGAGACTGTACTGTTGGCCACCATTCTTCACCCCTCCCTGTAGCCAGGCTCTTCACCCTGTAACTTCGTTATGCGATGCTGGCTTGGCCGTGTGACTTGCTTTCACCAACAGAATGAGATGGAAGGGGCAGGTGCTGGTTTCAAGCCTCGGTCTCCATTGAGCGCCTTGCACACTTCCACCTGCACCTTTGCACCTCCATAATGAAAGGAACTTTTAGGGGTGGAATAGGCAGGTGTAGGAAATTTTAAGAACTAAGGGGTCCATGGAAAAAGCACAGGTCTACAGACGGCAAGGGGTGCATTTCCATAAGATAAGGGAGCAGGGAGTGGCAAGGGGTATATCTCCATAAGACAAGGGAGCAGGGAGTGGCAGAGGCTACATTTCCATAAGACAGGGAAGCTGGGGGCAGCAAAAGGTACACATTTACAGAATAAAGGAAAGGAAACCCCTCATTCAAAGAGGGAGGAAGAAAGCCCAGAGAGAATAGGAGAACAATAAGGGAGAAGAAGGAGGGAACCTCACGTATTTCATGTGAGGCTTGAGCTCAGGAGTTGCTATAGTGACCAAATCAAAGGGGGGTAGTGGCCAATCAGAGGGGATATCGAGGCACAAAAAACCGCAGCCTTTATAAACTGTGCAAAAAGGGACTTGGTGGGACTCTTTCCCCCTCCCCACGTGGGCGTCTGTGCTTGCTTCTCAATAAATTGCCACCTTTGCTCTACCATCTTCCGACCGTGGTTTCATTCTTCGACTCCACTGGACAAAGAGCCCGGGGAGCCATCCTGCCCAGGGGAACACCACGCGTTCCAGTCCACTTTTCCCACATCAGTAAGAACTAACCTGGGCTAGCCTCCCACATGGTGACAGACACCTGGAACCAAACCAAGTGCCCCAGTCACCCCAGCCAAGACCAAGCTAGACCAGCTAACAGCAGACCCCAGAATCCGAGCAAGCACCGCTGAGCCCAGGAGAGCCACCCAGCCAAGCCCAGCCTCACCCACCCACCCACAAACTCCAGAGCTGAGTAGATGCCGGGGGTTCTAACAAAACCTAAATTATTGTAGCAAAAGTTGAATGGTTCTGAAACCTGCAGACCCGTGGTCAGATCTTTAAGTTGGGCTGCGTGGCTGTGTGGCTGGGAGTCCCAGCTCCACTATTCGTCAGTGGAGTGACTTCCCCTCCCTTAGACTCCTTAGACTCCTCATCTGTAAAATGGGATGAGAGCAGTTCTAACCCAACAGGAGCACCGACTGCTCTGTGTGAGGAGGAAACAACAGCGAGACCAAGTTCCTGGCCTCCTGGGGCTGCCGTCCCAGGGAGCAGACGCATAAGAAACAGATGGATCAGCCACATATGTCAGTGGAGGGAAGGGCAGTAAAGCAGAACAAAAAAAGGAGGACTAGGGTGCGGGGGACGAGGTGCTGCTGCTTCTGATAAGGTGGTCAGGGAGCCCACTCGGAGGAGGTGACAATCCAGCCGAGGGAGAGGAAGCCACACAGAGGGAGGGGGGGCTTCCCGGCGGAGGGGACAGCCCGTGCAGAGGCCCGGAGGCAGGCATGAGGTCTGTGTGTGAGGAATGGAGAGGAGGCGTGTGGAGCAGACAGGGAGGAGAGTGACGGGAGATGATGTCTGAGAGGCGGGCAGTGGCCGGATCATGAGGAGTAAGGAGTTTGCATTTTATTGTTGTGACAATGAAATGAGATCATGTGTGGAAAGAGCTCCAGACAGGGCCTGGTTCATGGTGAGTGTTCAGTAAGCGTCAGCTTTCACTCTACTGTTGCCATTTTTACCCACAAAATCCAGTGTCTCCCTGTTCCAGGGTCCTAGGAGGAAAATCCCCATGGAGAGGGATGGTTACCTCTTCCTGGAACTAAGGAGAAAGAGGTTCACTGGGGAGTCTGACAAGGAAAACGTTCGCTTCTAACTCTACCTGAGTCAGTCTGGTTTGAATTTCTATAGCAAGATTGAATCCATGGATTATTTATGTGATTTTTAAAAAATAACACAAAACAGCCGTAGCCGGTTTGGCTCAGTGGATAGAGCATCAGCCTGGTGACTGAAGGGTCCCAGGTTCGATTCCAATCAAGGGCACATGCCTGGGTTGTGGGCTTGATCCCCAGTATGGGACATGCAGGAGACAGCCGATCAATGATTCTCTCTCATCATTGAAGTTTCTCTCTCTCTCTCTCTCTCTCTCTCTCTCTCTCTCTCTCTCTCTCTCCCTTCCTCTCTGAAATCAATAAAAAAAATTTTTTTAATGAAAAATTAAGTAACACAAAACAACAACCCAATGCCCACCACTGGATACATAGATAAACAAAATGTGGTATATCTATACAGTGGAATATTATTCAGCCCTAAAAAGGAATGCCATTCTGATCCATGCTCCAACATAGGTGAACCCTGAGATTATGCTGAGTGAAAGAAGCCAAACATATTGTATGATTCCACTTACATGAAATGTCCAGCATAGATAAATCCATAGAGACAGAATACAGATTGACGGTTACTAGGGGCTGGGGGAGGAGGAATGGGGAGTGACCGCTTAATGGATATGGACTTCCCTTTTGGAGTGATGATGTTTTATAACTAGACTAGAGGCCCAGTGCACGAATTCAGGGCTGATTGGGGCCATCTTGCCCAGTCCCCATCGGGGCCAATGGGGGTTGGCTGGCTGGGGAGGGACAGCAGGAGGACTTCAGGGCATGTCTGGTTGGTCTCATCCAGTCTCAATCAGCCAGACCCCAGCAGCAAGCTAACCTACCAGTCAGAGCGTCTGTCCCCCGGTGGTCAGTGTGCATCATAGCAACTGGTAGATCAAAAGGTTGAATGAACAGACACTTAGCATATTACGCTTTTATTATTTAGGATAGAGGTGGAGGTTGCAAAATATGGTGAATGCGCTAAATGCTACTGAATTGTACACTTTAAAATGACTGATTTTATGTTATGTGAATTTTACTTTAATATTTTAAGAAACAAAAATAATTGGAAATAAAGTTTTCTGGGGAAAATCATTGCTATCCCTTATAAATTAACATAAATCTAAAGCCCAACTTGGGCCCTAGCTGGTTTGGCTCAGCGGACTGAAGGGTCCCGGGTTTGATTCCCATCAAGGGTACATGCCCAGGTTGCAGGCTTGGTCCCCACTAGGGGGCATGCAGGAGGCAGCCAATCAATGAGTCTCTCATCATTGATGTTTCTCCCTCTCCTTTCCTCTCTGAAATCAATAAAAATATATTTTTAAAAATAACAATAAAGCCCAACTTGTCCTTAAAACACTCTCTGAGAAGCAAGTGAACTCCTCCCAGAGACCATTTACAGAGAAAGAGCCAGGCAGATCTCAGCCCACCTCCCAGAGGCCGGTCCTCCTGGGCACCCACCTGTGGCTGCCCCACCCCCAGCGTCTGCAGGTGCTGTTCCTTGGCTGAACCGCCCTCCCTGCTCCATTGTCCCCTCAACAAGGGCAGCAGCATCTAGCTGGTTGGCGTGGGAGCCAGGAGGCCCAGGCACGTAGAGGAGCTCTGCTGCCAGCTATGCATCCTTAGGAGAGTGGCTGCACCCTCAGAGCCTCCATTTTCCTTCTGTGGAATGGGCCCATAGTAAGACCCTCCACTTCACAGGACGGATGAGAGGATTGAATGAGATGATTCACGGAAGGCACTCAGAGCTGAAGGACTCCATAAATGTGTCCCACAAATACTCACAGAGCGCCTACTGTGTGCCAGCCCCTGCTACGGGCACTGGGGGTACAACAGCGACCAGGGCCGACGTTCTAGTCCGGGATAGGGAGTACAGATAAAAGACAAGGTAGAGCTAACTATATAACGGTTAGTTATAGGTTAGTGTTACCAAAAATCACGGAGGGAAGTATAAGTGTTCACGGGGTATGTTATGCAGGGGGTGAGGAGTGTTTAAACAGGAGGCCCGGGAAGACCTCACCAGAAAGTATCATGTGAGTCATAAGCTGAAGGACGTGAGGAGGCCCTTTACTGGAGCGGATGCCTATACATTGCTTAGAACTGTCCTTGCACACAGTAAGCATTGCACAAGTGGTCGCCACAGCCTTGTGGATACCTGGGGGGCGGGCATTCCAGGCAGAGGGAGCCGTAGGGCAAAGGCTCTGGGGAAGGAACTGGCCTTTGTTGCTAAGATCAAAGGAGGTCAGCACGGCTGGGGTGGACAGGCAAGGGGCGGTGTGCCAGGAGGAGGGCCAGACAGACAGCCGGGGCTGGACTCGCAGGGACTTGGCCACATGAGGGTGCGGGCCTCCCCTCAGTGAGAAGGGAAGCCCCCAAAGGTGCTTCGGGTTCACCATCATGAGTAACAGCCTCATGTGCCTTGTGTCCCTCCTTTGGGGAAAGATGTGGCCCTCTCTCTCCTTTCCTTCCGTGGCTGCAGTCCTGCTTGTGCTCCCCGCCACCCCCATGTGCCTCCGCCCCCACATCTTGTGGTATTTCTTAAAGAACATTTGATCAGATACTTCAATATAACACACGTGGCATTTACAGGAAATGATAGTTTTCAGATCTGGGGAATTGCGTGACTGAAAGTTTACTTTGTTCTGCCTTTTGATAACTTAGTTTAAACTTGAGACTGTGATATAAATAGGTGATCAAACAAGTTTTCCCAGTGCAAAGGAATTCCTTAAAAGTTAATGATAGCCTCACTGGGAAAAAAGAAAAGAAAAAGCATTGGTTTAGCACAAGCATGTCAAACTCAAAGGCTAAGAAGGGCCAAATAAACAAGGTTTAAGTTTTGCAAAAAAACAAAAGCTTCAATTTGCACAGAAATGTAGGTTTATTTCAATAGAGACATGCTGAATACAAAGGACTGAAATAATTGAGTAATCATTAACATAAAATAATAGAATATTTTAATAACAATTAAAGATTTTTTTTCTTGAACATTAACTTACCAGGCACTGAATAACTGCACAAGTTAATAAGCGAATGGTGGCTTTCCTTCTCACTGAGGGGAGGCCCGCACCCTCACGTGGCCAAGTCCCTGCGAGTCCAGCCCCGGCTGTCTGTCTGGCCCTCCTCCTGGCACACCGCCCTTTGCCTGTCCACCCCAGCCGTGCTGACCTCCTTTGATCTTTTCCTGTTCTCCGAAAGCGAAATATTTTCTGTTGCGCACACCAAACAAGTCAGTACAAGACTAATGACGTGGCAATCAGCTGCTAAAATATTCGCTGCTAGTATTAGTGGAGAGAAATGGTGCATAAGGCGCATAAGGGAAATGAATGCAACACGATTATGGTAATCAGTCATTAGCAAATGCTATAGTTTGTTATTAGTAACTAGAGGCCTGGTGCACAAATTTGTGCACCAGTGGGGTCCCTCGGCCTGGCCTGTGAGATTGGGCCAAAACCAGCTGTCCGACACCCCTGAGGGTCTCAGG